>NW_006766901.1:188928-238721 GCF_000275845.1 Dichomitus squalens LYAD-421 SS1 | reverse complement strand
GCGTCGAGCAGGGCTCATAACCTGTTGAACCCGGGGGGCGAAGGCCTCTCCCACGGGTGGCAACGACAGCGGATAGCCTGCAACTCACCTAGAAGGGTTGTTGGTTGTAAGAGGCTTGTTAGAGCGATGAGAGGAGATGTTCGAGTGAACTGAACTGTAGATTGGGGGTACAGAGGTCCCCTATATATACTACTGTACATCTGTGGCTACGTAGTACTATACAGTACATTCCCAGGATGCACAGTCGCACAGAGAAGCAGTGCGTACACAGCGAAGCTGTGTGTGTACCACATGAGTAGTACAGCCTCGGTTATTGCAGTAACCGGCTGTGCCGTTCCATATCTTGTGACGGCTGTGTTAGGCAAGCTGTGTAAACCAGCGCCTGTTCAACACATACTACATAAGCGACTACAGCTAAGCACTAGGAGACGCATAGCCTCGTGTAGTCCGGACCGGATAAGTCCAAGTTCAACACGCATTTTTTGTGAGCCAGCGCCTGTTGGGCGCTCGGAGACCCAAACGCTGTGCCGGGCTGTCGGACACCAGGAAAGAGCCGGAGACCGAGCGCTATCCTGGTCACAGTAGCCCTTCAGGATGGTCCCCCAAGGCTCATAATAGCAGATAGAGGAGCATATCAAACATTATTATAACATATAAGGCATAATCTATGTCTCATGAAGCAATAACTAACTTGCCCAATGAAGAGATTTCGCATTTGTGCTTCAGGGCCAAGTGTCACACCTCTGTCACAATGAGTAACAAAGTCACAGCGGTCAGGGTTTGAGTCCCGTGACCGTCTGGCGTCTCTCTGAGCGCCGGTCTCGCGCGAATTGCGTTTTCCGTATCATTCTGCACATCGCTGTAACCTCGACTTTTGCAACGCCATACGATCCATGGAATGCCTACTCATGGGCCGCTGTCGGTGCATGGTACCTCTTGCGTGCTAGGTAAGTAGTATGTAAGTATGTATTGTAGCTGAAAATTGTGACATTTGAATTTGAAGGCTGGGCATCAGCGACGCATGATATTGAGCGCATGATATTCCCCGCGTTCACCTCGCCTTCCATGTGAGTCTAATTCGAACCCCCACTTCAGGTCGCTTGGTCGACATCCATCCGAGCGCTCTCCCCTTTGCTTTCTTCAGTGCGGGTAAGAGCACAACCGAAAAAAGCTCTATGTGCTTATCGCAAACTCGCTGTTAGGTGACCCTGCTCGTCCAAGGAGCCTGGAGGGCCTATCGCGGAGTACATAAGCGAATCGGCGGCGATGATCGCGTGAGTCACTCAACCCATCAAAGATTCTCTGCCGAGGCCCCTCCCTGCTCGTCTGGAGGTGTACCTGTCCACATGCTGACTTCCTTCCAGGGCGTGCTCGTGCTCCCCGGACAGCTTTGGACGCCCGTAAGTACTTGGCACGCAGCGCCACAACTGACACTCCATCAGCATGCTCCATATCCGTGACGATGGTTTGGGTCCGGAGCCCGAACGCGCGAAGAGTCATGTTGGTGTCGCCATTCAATGCCTGATCTCGAGCTTTTAGGAAGTCAATCGACCGGATATATAAGCAGTAGCCGCCCCGCGAGCGATCCCCTCCCGTCTCGCGACCTACGACTTCACGACCTTCGCGGTTCGTCTGTGACAGCTCCGCCTTCACTGCTTGTGTCCTGCCAGTGTTTGCGCCAGCGCTGCTGCCATGTCGTCTACAGCGTACGAGCCCGAACGGGTCCATGGCCTCAACGAGCTGAACCACACTGCGAGCTCGCGCGGCTCGTCGGACGAGAAAAACCTGGCCAAGGATCACGAACACGACCACGATGATCACTTCGACTACACCGCGCCGGATATGTGAGTGTTTGTCTCTTGCGGGCTCGTGCCAGCGCCCGGCTTGGGGACTGACACAGGATTCTCGTCTTTGTCCTCTTACAGCACACGGCCATTCCCCCCGGAAGAGGGTGAGATCGAGGAGACGCACCAGCTCACTATCCGGTAGGCCGTTCTCGTGTTGCCGGTGTCGTACTGCGCCCAACTGATGGTGATTCGTAGAGCGGTGTTTGTAGGATGCTGTCTGGGCGCGGTGGTCGGTGCGTCGAACATCTACCTCGGACTCAAGACTGGTTTCACATTCGGACCGCAAGTAAGTTGGACGATCAGTGCTTGAGGGGACAGGTGGCTGATTCGCATTGCTCTGACAGCTGTTCGGTGTAAGTGCACGCGAACGCTGAAGGAAGCACCTGTAAGCTGACTGGCACATACAGTCCATCCTCGGATTTGCGATCATCAAGCCCATCTCCAAGGCGCTCCCAGAGTCCGGCATAATTGGCCGCCTATTCGGGGGCCCTTTCGGTCCCAAGGAGAACTGTACGGTGCAGTCCGCGGCCACCGCCGCTGGTGGTATCGGCATCCTCTTCGTCTCGGCTATCCCTGCCATGTATCGTCTCGGCCTGCTTTCGGAACTGCCCAAGCATGATATCGGTAAACTGATCGCACTCACCGTCAGCGCTGGCTTCTTCGGTGTCTTCTTCGTCATCCCGCTCCGCAAGTACTACATCGTCAGGCAGAAGCTGACCTTCCCCACACCCGCCGCTACCGCCATCACGATCCGCGCGCTGCACAACACCCGCACAGGTGCGATTGCCGCGCGCAAGAAATCAATCGCGCTCTTGTCCGCCTTCGCCATCGTGTTCGTGTTCAAGGTCATGACTGGATACGCCCCCGGCGTCGTAAGCAGATATTCATCCTTTAACTCGGGAGTGGTCGATCGCTGACTGGTTCATACTGAATAGATCTTCGACTGGCACATTGGCTGGACCCTGTACCGCCTCGGCTTCACCAGCATCATCTCTCTCGAAAACTATGGCTGGTTTATCGAGTTCACGCCCGCGTTCTTCGGTGCCGGTATGCTTTCTGGTATTAATGCCTCTTGGAGCTTCTTCGGTGGTTCTGTCCTCGCGTGGGGCGTCATCGCTCCTTCGCTAGTCAAGAACGGCCTTGCCTTCGGTAAGGCCATCTCGGACGAATATCCGCTCATCACCTATAACTCGCTCGCGTTCAATGATCCGAAGCTCTACACTACCCACCCCTCGCCTCGTTACTGGCTCCTGTGGCCTGGCGTCTTCATGATGATGCTCTACTCGTTCGCGGACCTCGCCATCAACTCTGGCTCCGTTATCGAGAACCTCCGCAAGACTGGCTTCAGCATCGACCCGCGCACGTGGTTCCGCGAGGACCCGAATTACGACGCCGCCACCGACGAAGACCTGTCCCCCCGCGAGGACCGTGTGCCTACGCTCTGGTGGACTGGCGGCCTGCTCGCGTCGATCATCATGTGCTGCGCGATCCTTGCGAAGATGTTCTCCATGAACGTCGGCGAGGCTATCCTTTCGCTCGTCCTCGGCTTCCTCTTCTCCTTCATCGGCGTGCAGGCGGCCGGCACGACGGATATCAACCCCGTTTCGACCGTCGCGAAGGCGTCCCAGCTCATCTTCGGTGGCATCGGCAAGGCCGCACACCTGTCCCAGAACCCCGCCCAGACCATGAACTTGACCGCGGGTGTCATCGCCGCCGGCTCTGCCGCCCAATCGACGGACATGACGGGCGACCTGAAGACCGGTTACCTGCTCCGCGCGAAGCCCCGCAACCAGTTCGTCGCGCAGCTCTGCGGCGCCGTCGTGGCCGTCTTCCTCAACGTCGGTCTGTTCATTTTGTTCACCACCGCCTCTCCGTGCATCCTCTACCCGCCCGCGTCCGGGGACTGCACATACGGCGCGCCCTCCGTCAGCGCGTGGGCGGCCGTCGCCTCCGCCGTCTCCGCGCCCAAGCTGCCCATCCCCTCGTCTTCCGGCTATACCGCGATTGGGCTCGGCATCTTCTCCGTCGTCTCCGTGGTCGTCAAGTATTTCTTCATCCCGAAGCAGTACTGGCATTGGGTGCCGAACTGGAACGCGGTCGGGCTCGCGTTCGTCACCCCGCAGGTGTACTACTCGATCGCGATGGCTGCCGGCTCGGTGTTCAACTACCTCTGGGCGCTGCGCAACCCCTCGAGCTTCGGCATGTACATGTTCGCGGTCGCCGCGGGCATGCTCGCTGGGGAGGGTCTCGGGGGCGTGCTGCAGGCGCTGCTCGCCGTCGCGAAGGTGGACGGGTCCCGTGAGTGTGATATCCCCATCATCTCGTGTCGATCTCGCGCTGATCTTCCTTTCCCCGCGTTTTTTCTTCGCAGTCTACGGCACCGCCATCGGCTGCCCTGGGTTCGAGTTCTGCGGGTAGTCTGAGATACTCATCCCTTCCGTTACTTATGCATAGGGTATGGAGGCGTGTTAACGTTGAAGACGTCCCTCTCCGCAACAAATAGAGTTGTATGTAACTCGCATCATGACTTACGTGTTATTCGTCTAGGTGTGTCTCTGTTGTAGCTAATGTAGTGTACAGGATCGATGTGGCACTCGGGACACGAGCCACGGCCTATTTAGCCCGCTGTAATCTACTCCTCATCCTCCCATTGGCTTGTGTCCTCAGTGTGATCGGTAGGCGCTGCTATGATCAGGCCCAGACGTCGGGCGAGTCCGGTCGGTGGTTTTCGATCGTCTGGCACGCGGCTAGCATGTCTTACGCGGCGGTCAACTTGACAGGGGATGCGGTGCCCGCGCTGTGAATTCAGCGCTAGGTCCTGAATCTCGGGCTGCTACATCTTCCGCATCTTCGAACTTCAACACCGATATTGTGATGTCTAGGCCGCGTGGAAAAAAAGCCACCTCGAGACTGACTCATGATCAGGCTACCGCTAGCGACGCACCAGGATGATATCAGAATACAATCCTCGCTGTAACAGGCCCAGCGATAACGGACGTCAATCAAAATATGGCAAGCTATCCCCGCCCCGAGCCGGGAATGGCATTGTCGAGAGCTGCACCGGCGGGACAGCTGATGGCGCGCGCTATGTGGCCCTGTCAGTGCATTTGCAAGTTCCGCCAGCGGCACATTATGGCCATATTTCCCCAGGCCGTCGTATCTCTTAAAGCTATCGGGTTCGTACGCGCAAGTGTGCCCTCCTGCCCCCTTTCAAGTTCCCTGTGTGCCTCCCCTGCTTCCCGGACTTCGGTCCTGTATCGTTCTCGAGCCCTGATAATCACTCCCTACCCCTCCTTAACACGATGTTCCGCCTCGCTCCCCTCGCCTCGCTCGCGCTCGCGTCCGCCGTCTTTGCACAGTCTTACACGGCGACCTACACCCCAGACGATGCCCCCGACAAGTCTGAACAGGGCCAGGCCGGCACCAACAAGTGCGGCACCGGCAACGACCAGAACTCGATGTGCCAGAACGTCTACGGTGAGCCCCCTCCCCCAGCCCAAGCTCCCTGAGCCGGCGCGTGGATCGCCCGAGCGCTGACCCCTATCGCGTCCCCGAATAGTGAACTCGCTCGACGACTTCTGCCTCTTCGCGCCTCCGAATCCCGGCGCGTCGTCGACGATCGGAGACACGGAGCGCATTGAGGTCGCGTGGTGCGTCCAGGGCGGCCACGGCACGCGCGTCATCCCGGACGGCACGATCACGGGCGCGCACTTCGTCCAGACACCGGACTATGTCCAGGTCACCGGCGTCGGCGACTTCACCAAGATCAACATCCCTCAGGGCGACGAAGGAGGAGAGCTCGACCCGCACGGCGCGGACGGCAACGGTGAGTCGCGATGCGAATTCTGCCTCTGTGTTCGATGGGCGGCTGCGCTCTGGTCGCTGTGCTGTCCGACCACGCGCGTGGATTATAACGCCTCCCCAGCCTGGGAGCTCGCCCAAACTAGTGATGCTATTGAACGCCTGGCGTCTATGAACATCTGAGTCGATGCTGATGATGGCAAACAGGCAATCCGATTGGCGGACTCGTATTCTCCAACGCCTTCGGCAGCGTAACTCAAATGCACGAATGGACGGTGAGTGCTATTTTTGACCAGCGCACTGCCACGATGTACATCTTCGACTGTGGCGCGCAAGAAGACGCGCTCAGACAAGCGTAAACCACAACTGACTTGCTCCTGTAGAACTTCATGGCCTATAACGAGTTCTGTATACGCGCGTGCAAGGGCCCCAACGCCGCTGCGCTCTGCCAGCACATCTACGATGTCATGGGTTGCGACTGGAACATGCCTGGCGACTACTCCGCCGGCTCCTTCGACTCCTGCCATGGAGACAGCGGCGAGGTATGCCTCTCTTTTCCTCTACTCAACGATGCTCCTTGCTGAGCAAAAATTGACGTCAATGCGTATAGCCCATGGGTGTATACGGCACCTCCACCTTCCACCAGGGCCAGCCTTCCACGCCCGATGCCCACCCTGCCCCACCCAAGTCCCAATGCCAGCAGGCTAACACGATCGCTAACGGTGTTACCATCTCGACGCCCCCTGTGTCCGCTTCGACCACTTCGGCTCCCGCGTCTACTACTGCTGCTGCCAGTACCACGCCGTCTGGCAGCGTGCCTAGCACGACGAGCGGCGCCGCGAGCCAGACCGGCTCTAGTGCCAGCACGGGCTCCGCTACTGGTACGAAGTCGACGGGAACCTCACGGACCTCGGCCCCTCCGGTGAGTACTGTACAATGCGGCAGCACGCCCGCGCCAGTGTGGCGAAGCCCAATGAGACCTTCTGAGCGTGTCATACTCAATGGTTTGCTCATATCCACGTTCACAGGCACCTTCCGGCTCTTCTGGCACTGCTTCCGGCACTTCGCCCGCTAGCTCTACCACTGGTGGGGCTGGCAACGGCGCGGCATCGCTCTTTGGCCGTGGGCTCGAAGTTGCCGTCGCCGCCGCTGCCGTCATCGTCGGCGCTGCTGTCATTGCATAAACTCGCACCCCCGCCCGTTTGGGTGCCTTCAGAACATCGCACGCAGGGCTGACTAAACAGAACGACAACCCCCATGGACACACATCTTCACACGCTATCAGCCAACAGGCTATCTCATTCAATCTTCACGGCGAAGGTCGTGCACTTCCCTCTGACTTTTGTTTCACATGCACTGTACCTCGTCGTTTGTTGTGCCTCTATCTCTACTGTGCAGGATCTCCAGGCACGCCTCGCTTCCTGCGGACACCTAGTGGTGGCTCTCTGTCGCTCCTTTATACCGTCGTTACTCGTATATACTAATCTCGTGGACAATACTAATACGGACGGCCGTGTGCCGGCTACTGCTACGTCGCCGCCTCATAAGTCTATCGGGGATCAGAGATGGACTGAATCTTTAGGTAGGGAAGTATGCGTACGTGTACATAATGTTATACTTCAGCTTGTCCAGTCCCGATTGTGCTGAATACTGTCCGCCCACGGAGTTCCTCACAAGATGCAATGTTGACCTCACGACCTCAATGCTTCTTCGGGCCGGATCCTCCTTCCAGTTACATGCCCTCAAACTCGAAGTGGTATGTGACAGATATCTGGGTCGCGCCCAAGGCTCAGTTGAGATGAATGGGGTTGTATACCACGCACCGAGCGTCGACAGAACAGTACTAAGCTACACCATACACTTACAAGCCGCCCTATCCTACAGCTCAAGACTGTAGGCGGCACGTCTTCCGCCCTCGACGCAGTCACCCACGCTCACGCCCCCGACGCCCGCGCCGATCACAGCAACGTTGGCGCCCCAGTGCTCCCTCACCGCCGTCGCGAGCTCCGCCATGCGCACGGCATGTCCCACCGTCGGTGTCGGGATGCAGTCCTTGTGTTCGCGCACGCGGACGAGGCACGGTTCTGGCAGAGGATCGGCGCGCCCTAGGTGCCGGCGGAGTGTCTCGAGGAGGGCTGGCAGGAACGACGGAGAGGAGGGAGCGGGGGTGGGCGGGCCATACGGGCCGCCGAGCATGACGGTAAGCTTGGTGAAGCGGAATGGAGACGGGGAGGGTGAGATAGGTTTATCCTGGGACGGGAGCGCACAGGAGTCGAAGACGGTGCCCAGCATGCCGAGAGAAGAAGAGGGGTAGTCTGTTGACGGTCGAGGGATGAGGTAGCCGAAGCCCTCTGGGTGGATGGGGTCTGCTGTTGGTGGAAAGACCAGATTCACGACAGTAACAGATGAGGAGGGGTTGACGGTGAGGTGCGGAAGCGGTGCAAGGCCAGACTGCGGGTAATTGGGCGTAGATAGCAGCCGGTGTAGATGCGGCAGGGGGATCGCGCTGACTATGTGCGACGATGGCAGTCGCTTCCCTGACTCGGTCGCGACCTACGGTGGACCAATCAGTCGAGCTGCAGAGCGCAATGTCAATAGATGAGTTCACCTCAAATCCTCCTTCGTCAGTGGCCTTACTTAGCTCCATTACGCCGTCGCCCTTCACGATGTCAACGTGGGGCAGTGCGGCGAGGCGAGCCACTACAGTATCGGTCAGGATTTGCATCCCGTCCTGAAATGAGAACACGCTGGTGCCCTTCAAAAGCTCGGGGATGTCCCCGAGCTCGTAAGGCCCTGCATCCGCCGAACCCCTAATGTCACGCTTCCGAGAAGTCAGCATCTCGCTGACGGCCCCACGAGTTACGCTACCCTTGCCGCTTTCCTCGAGCTGGCACATCGCAGAGAATGCGGAGCGCACGCTCAAGACACGAGAATCTGCAGCGTAGATACCGTGTACGAGCGCACTGCCGAACGTCTGCGCGAAGTCGGCTCCGAAATGGCGGGTAAGGAATGCGTCGACAGACTCGTCATTGGGGGTGGACGTATTCAAGACTGACGGGCATGAGAGACTTGGCACTAATTTCTTATAGTATGCGCGCATGGTACTTACCTGTCCCGGAGAATAATCGAGCATCCTTGAGCACAGCCGGAACCAGTATCTTCGCAAGAGGGGAACGAAGGAGCGCAAGGAACGAGCCAGGTATGACCGCAAGTCCATCCTGACCGGGGAGATGCACGAAGCGATTGCGCGCGGCGGGTGCGGTCCGAGGGACGGTGAGGACAGAGGACTTGAGGGCAAGCAAGTGGACCTATACATCCACTGCATCAACACCAACCTCATGCTGTCGGCTGGCTATCCTGAGCCACAGGACACCCTAGGTCCTGACCCCTCGGGCGACCGGGAAGGAACGAATGCTCACCAGTTCCAAGACTGCCTTCGATACAGGACGTAAAGTCCGTGGACCGCTCTCGAGCACCACGTCCGCTTCGTGGCCTGCTCCATCTTGCACGCGCACTTTTTCCGACTGCACCCATCCACCTAACCTTTGCGAGCTTTCGACGAGAGCTATGCGTATTCCAGAACGCGCCGGGAAGCGTCTTGCGAGATGGAAAACAGCGGAGAGGCCGGAGAGGCCGCCGCCAAGGACGGTAATAAAGCGGGAGCTCATGTTCAAGCTGATGCGCGCCCTGGACCCCGCAGTCGACGCTCAGCTGGTGGAGAGTAGCGTCAAGTTGAGAAATGACATTGTTAAGCGTGCTCGCCGTCTCAGAGAGGCCTGAGAGCTGGATGTGGTCGTGAGACTGGGCAGGACTAGCCAGGGAGTCTTCAGGCGCGTGTTTTTCGGAGATGTAAAGTGGTTATCTGAGCTAGTGTCTATGCTTACTTGAACTTACCCTAGTTCTGTCTCCGACAAATTCCTGCCAAACGCCCCGCATCGTCAAGCGTTCCTTGTCTCCCAACGCGACTCTCAGCTTCGTCTGACGTTGCCAATTTATCCAAATGCCGCATGTATCCTCAGTGCTTACGGTCAGAGAACTTCTACGTATGCTCAAGGTTGGTCTACTTTCCTGCCGATTCCGCGCAGCAGCCTCTCATCCTCGCATATGACATCGCACAGGATCCGAAAGATGGTAGAAGAGACCGGGCTGGATGACACTGCCCTCCTCCACGTCTTTCGAACCGATTCAAGCCATAGAAAATGGGCTGGGCGGTACATGCAAGTCGAGCGCCGTCTACGGACGGTATGGAGCGTTCACTCTTCCTGGTGCCAAGCCTTCCCTACAGCCGCATGTGGATGCTCTCGACATCAGGAAGGTGAACTCCCACTGAAGTCGTAGAATGGCCTGGTCAAAGAATTATTGGATATTTGCGCAGTCCGCGTTTGAAATGATGTCCGTCTTGAGCCCGATCCCGGTGGCGAGCTTCTTCTATGGTACTTGCGGGATACGGTCACCGCGAAACTATGTCCGGCCTGTCATGGTGAGTCACGCTCTTCAGCTTCATTCCCGAGGAAGTATCTCATATGGGCTTCTCTTTCGGCGTCTGGCGTCGAACTTTAGGAGTATTGACAGATGCCGCCGAAGATCAGTTAGTCCGCCTGCCACACCTGGTGATCATGGCACTGTAGGGCTTTTTCAGTCTGCCCACAGCGGCCAAAACTGTCCTATGCTCAACCGCTTCTCGACCGCGCATGGAGTCCTCGTGTGATCTTGACACTGCGCACTATATCATCCCACTCCCCCCGCTCCACTTCCTGTGCAGTACCAAACTTACCTCTTGTTAATCCCTCTCTGGGTTCTGTTTGACTGTCTACCACGATGTTAGGCTCTCGTGCCCTTCTCGCCTTCGCCCTCGCCCTCGCCTCAGTCGCAGTCTCGCAGACCTACAGCGCGACATATCTGCCTTCTAACGCGCCCAAACAGTCGGAGGAAGGCCAGTCGGGCACCAACCAATGCGGTAGCGGTAATGATCAGAACTCTACGTGCCAGAACCTCTATGGTACGCATTCTTAGTAACGAAGATTCCCTAAAGCTAAAGCTCTCGCTGCAGTCAACGCCATTGATGACTGGTGTATCTACGGCCCTCCTCAGCCCGGAGCGGGTTCGACTATCGGAGAGACCGAGCGCATTGAGGTCGCATGGTGCATTAAGCCTGGCTACGGTACACGGCTCATCCCTGATGGCGCTATCACCGGGGCGCACTTCATCCAAACACCGGACTACGTCCAGGTTTTGGGTGTCGGTGACCTGACGAAAATCAACGTTCCTGCGGGCGATACGGGAGGCGAGCTTGACCCACATGGTCAGGATGGAAATGGTTAGTAGTGCCACGGTTGCCGCGATGTGATGCTCCCGGCCGATGTTGCGCGCGTGTGTGGTGGGCAGTCTCGGTCAGGGGCTAGTTCTCCCATTTCGGCGGCCCAGAACGGAGCGCTTCAGATTGGGCTTGTACGGCATAGTTTGCCATCTCATACTGACGTCGCGCTCCGACAGGCAACCCGATCGGCGGTCTCGTGTTCACATCTGCGTTCGGTTCTCTCGCCCAGGCGCACGAGTGGACGGTGCGTATCCATCAAAGCGCAGAAACCGTTGTATTCGTCCTATTTACGGCATCCCTGACGTTTCTATCTTATCATGTTCTCAGAACTTCGTCTCAGACACCGAGTTCTGTATCCGCGTCTGCAAAGATGGTCCGAACGCCCCCGCTCTATGCCAGCACATATACGACACGATGGGCTGCGAATGGAACATGCCTGGCGATTATTCGAGCGGTTCATTCGACACGTGTAAGGGTGACTCCGGCGAGGTGCGTTTCCTACTAGCTCTGTCATCCACTCAGTATCTAGACACAACTGCCCGCAGCCTATGGGTGTCTACGGCGGCTCGACTTGGTTCCAGGGCCAAAACCCGACGCCCTCCGCACACCCCGCGCCTGCGTCGTCTTCATGTGTCACCACTAGCACGATCGGGAATGGCCTTGCTGTGTCTGCCACCAGTACTTCCTCCAGTGCAAGTGGGTCCTCGACTGCGACCGGCTCCAGTTCCCACTCTGGCTCGGTAAGTCTCTCACGACGTCACCGGTGTGATATGTTCGAAGCCAGGACCTAACGCGCGGCTATGTATAGACCTCCGGCTCCGGTTCTCAGTCTGCGACGAGCGGTTCGCCGTCCCAAACTGGCGCTTCTGGGAAGAACGGCGCTGCGCCGCTCTTGGGTCGTGGCCTTGAGTTGGCGATCGCTGGAGTGGCGGTCGTCGCTGGTGCTGCCCTCTTTGCATGAACAAAGCTCGCTTGCGGATCCTCTCAGGCGCTTCCATTGATGCTCTCCCTACTCTTCATGCCAAGCTCGGACGTTCGATGCTAATCAAACATCCGTATTAACGTATATACCATACGGACCGCTCACATTCTAGTCATGTCTCTTAGTTTTTGTTCCTCCAGTGCAGAAGCGTTTGGACGCCCTTTCAGGATACACTCGCTGTGTAGCACAAGCGGTTATACTAGCTACACCATACCATTCTGTAATGATTGCATGACTTCATTCACTTCCCGGACCTCGTTGACATCAAAGAATTGTGAGGACTTTGTCGTCGCTGCGTCATATTCGCCTGTCAGTTTCGATCAACTCATCAGTGTACAGGACAAGATGGCAGTGAGACAGCGGGCCTCCATGGCTCAGGATTCACTAGTTGCCCGCGGTGCCACTCCATTTGCGGGATAATTTGCCTCACGGAGATGAGAGCCTCCTGCTCAGTCATCCACCCTTCAGATCGTCGAGGACGATGGGTTAACTTCTGCAATCCTTTGCTACAGAAAACGTCCAGATCGGTGAACGAGACAGTAGGAAATTCATGTTATAGGCGGAAAGTTAGTGTGCTCGCCAATATCTCACCAAGGAACGCACTTTACTGATTGAGACCGAAAGGGAAGCGATGAGCCTAGTAGCTCAAGTCGGCGGGCTACACGCAAGGAAGGGAGAACAATCGGTGGAGGACGTCCATTGGCGGCGTCTTCAGCTAGTAGACCTTCCTCCCTCCTGCCCAAGGAATGCAAGGGATGCTCAATTGCCGAAACGAAAAACGGAGGCTACTGACATCTCAGGCCTAGCAAAAATGGAAGGGAGAGCGAGAGAGATCCTTGAGTCTGCATGCCCGCGGATCCTTGCTTACAAGAGCCTGCCGGTGAAACTCCCGAGGGAGACGGTCGTCACCGGAGACCTTCGACCATCCCCCGAAAGTGTGGATGAAAGATAGACATGTTGAAGGCGTGACCTATAGTACAGCAGCATATATACTGATACGATTGGGAAAGCACAGTCGTTGCATCCTACGATATATTCATTTGGTTCCCCCGGCTGTTGTCAATGTTCATTCCGTCGTTCGGACTAGGCGTTGTTTCATGATGGTCGTCGGACACCCAGGTTATAACAAGTCCTTCTATATGTGCACCCATTAGTACAGATATCAGCGCACAATGCGAATAAGACTCACAATCATTAAAGCTCCATTCTATGCGCAGTATGTCGGCGTCCCAGAGCCGGGGAAGATATTCGTCCACCAAGCGCGCCTGGATTGCGTACAGATCTTCTCGTAAAGAGAACGGAGATGCCTCGATATGCACCAACATATCTCCAAAGACCGGGAACTTATCCCTTCCCATCAGATCATGATCTAGGGACGACAAGTCCCAAAACTGCATGTCCTCAGGTGCATTACTAGAGTCCCATTCTCGTAAAAAGTCGATGCATAAGTTGCGCAGGGTGGGTGGGGCGGCGCGAGATATTAGTGTGGAGAAGAGCGTCTTGCAGGTGTCCGGAACACTCCCGTATGCATTATAGGGTACGCTCAAGCGTAGGTCACTAAGCGTCTTGAGGGAGGAAATAGCCGAAGCGAAGTCACGCCACCGCGACGGAGGTAGACTGGAGTCTCTTTGATTGTCTAGCCCGCGATTGCTCCATTAGCCGCACTCTTGACGCGCTTGTGATCGAGCAGTACTCACGAAGGACATTTCACCTTCCACTAGCGGGATGATATCCAATTCAAGGCATTCGAAGTGCTTGCTCCCGCATGTATGCAAGAAGGCGAACAGCTGCTCTGTGATCTTCCAAGAGTCGCATCGGGTTACCAGTGAACACAGGCAGCCCGGCTGGACCATTTTCTGCTCGTAGAATCGGAAGTGCGCAGCTGTACCTACCCAGCTGGGGTCGGAGAGCGAGAGATGTTGTACGTCAAGCGGAGGTCGGGTTCCCCATAGGTCGAGCAGATTGGCTACGAGCGTGACATCTGTTTCCTCCGAATGGTCCGGAATTGAGCAGCGGGGCTTGTTGCCCAAGCGGTCGAATGTTAGACTTTCGATCGAGGAAGGAGATAAGGCGTCCAGAATAGCGGGTAATACGGGACCATTGTCATGCTCGCAGGTCGTTACGTCTTTGATTACGAGGACCTCAAGCGTCCGGGCACAGTCTGCATTGGCGTCCGGCGATGCGGAGGGGGCAGATTTAGGAATTGCGACCGTGATTTCTTCGAGCATGAGCTCCTTCAGCTTCGTGAGCTTCGGGAACATGGCCGTGAAAGCACCCAAGTCCAGTCGCGGTGACGGAGGCCAGGCTTCCCGGTCATCCTTTGGCCTCTCATGATCGTCGCAGCAGCATTCGTCCGCGTCTTCCCTGGAACGACAACGAGCCGAAGCGAAGGTGAGCTCTTGGATGTGCCCTGCCAGGTCTGGACGAAGATCGATGCAGCGCAGAAAGGTAGAGAAGCAACGCTTGCGTTCGACTTTCATCATGGCGAAGAGGTGAGGCCGAGCGAGCTGCAGCCAGACCTTGGATACCAGTGCGCATGACGAGAGTGTTTCTTTGTGTGTTTCGAAGATGAAGTAAGAGAAGATTTGGTGGAAGATCTCGGCCGGCATGGCGCTTATCGAGAGGGCCGCGCGCCCTAATCTTGCTCGTCTTGATTCGGGAACAATCAGTAGACAGCTACGTTTCACGACATCGAAAACGTACCGCGTCTGCATCGAAGGCGCCCAATTATATCTGAGCTGGGTGATAGAGAAGGCAGCCACTGTAGTATAACCTGGTAGGTGAGAATGGTGGACAGAGACGACGACGCTGTGAAGTTCAACGGGGGCAAGCTCTTGAAGTATCTACCTCTTAAGGTATCCACTGCCGACAAAGAGTACAAAGGCTGTTGGGCCCACCAGTGGCGCAAGAAGCGTTTACCGGTTGAGCCATGGTAATGTTGTTTGTTGATTGCACTCGTTTCAGTGCTGGTGGCCACGCCCGTGTAGCAGGTTGGGTGCACTAGTACAGCTGACGTAGTGGTACATGGCGCATCGAGAGTGTAGTTGGTATAAGGGGCATTCGATGGGGTCACAGAAGTGGACAAGTACTGATATTCATGCACATGGTCACGGCGTTGAACAAGGTCTCGCTGCAGGGCGTTCCGAGGCTTTTAGAGGGTTAGGGTTAGCATCTGCTTACTTAGCGGAGAATGCGGACCGAGGCTCTCATCCTCCCCGGCTCTCCAACTGTCAAGTCCCTCCTCTGCTTTGTCCCATCTTTTGTTTAAATTCATTGGCTGCGTCTCTGAATAAGGAACGATCGAACTCTAAACTAGCAGGTCTCCAAAGCCTATCAGAATCAGTATCAGCACGAGTATGTTTGCTATACTGGCAGCTCGTGTGATGACAACAGGCGACGGCAGCATTACCACCTTTCGTCCCCGAATACCGAAGTTCTCATGAACCCACGTCCAGATTTATGACACCCTCCGCAACTTCATATACTTCGACGCTCATCCCCTGTACGATACCTCCCAACCACCGTCACCCATGTCTTGACACCCCCTCCCTCTCTTCGCCGACCGACGATCATGGCGTCTCAATTTCCTTCAGGATCCCCAACCTCGACCGATTCTGCGCCATCAGAGACATCATCAAACAGTGGGAACGACAATCCAGGTTTCAAACCGGGCTCTTCCCTACCGTTTAGCTTTCTCGTCACCTTCATCGCCATCTTTCTCTTCTTTCTCGGTTGCGGTATTGGTTCGCGTCGCGTAACCCGTACCCTGCGGCGCAACTTGGGGTTACAAGTAACAGGCTTGGAGCTCGACCGACGGCAGTCGCGCATACCTCGCGCGAGGCCTCTGCTTTTGGACGTGTTCCCGAAGGAGACGTCCTCCGTACTCGGAGGCAAAGGCGTCGAGGGGATGTTCTCGCATTCATGGAAGCAACTTGCCGTGAGTACTGCGAGATCTGTCAAGGCAGTTTCTTTGCTTCTGACCTACCTATTCAGCCACTGGGTGCGACATACGTGCGCACCGAGCCCGCTGCGGAGTCTGAGGACACACCTAATCCGGAGTTGAATTCCCCATCCGCAGCATCCCCACAACCCGGGAGTCAAGCTGCCATGGCGTTTCGTTGGCCGTCAGGACACAGCGGATTCGTGGCCTCCCGCGGTGTGCTACGTTCAATCCCACGACTGTCTCCAACTCCCACCCCTCTCGCCCCGATCGTGCCTTCACGAACCGCCAACACGACAAGACGCGCAGCGCGACCGGAAATGTACTGGCGCGGACGCCGAATACCTGATTGGATCGCGCGCCCACTCATGCCCGACCCGCTAGACGGGCCACAGAGTGGGCTAGGTTATGACCCTGCCGGGCGCTTGGAACATCAGACGTCGGATGAGGCATCGGAGGACGCGAGGGAGGTGGAGGCGCTGCAGGTAGTCGTTCTCATATCCATGCCTTGCCCCGAGCGGGCGCAGGCGTCACGCCTACGAGACAGTGTGTGGGAGCGCTCCCGGCGAGAGAGCGGGAGCAGCGGGAAATCGCGCGCGGAGGTAGAGGTGAGCTCGGGTTCCGGAGGGATGATTGGGGAGTACGTGCTAGGAACCGCGAGGGTAGGGTGGCAAGAAGGAGTGTTTGATGCATCAAGGTGATTCTCGGACGGCACTTCCCCCTGCGCTCTTGTGTAGGTCCATACTTCTCGTTTCTCTACTTACACATGTCGGGATGTTCTAGGTTTTCTGTACCCTGAGCGACTCTCTCTCAGCCGTTGGTCAATCGATGCTATTCTCCGCAACCCCGAGGCCCAACTGGATGACGTTAAATCATCTGTTCTACGGACCGGATGAGGGAAGGTGACGCGGGCATATCTTCCCTTTGCTACCGCATCGAGGACAGTCGGGAAGCGCAACGGGTTATTCAGACGACTCGGAAACCACGGACACTGCGACCCAGGCGCTCTTGGCGAAGCTCGTTCTCCGATCTACCCATTCGTTAGCTCGGGGTCTCCGCTCTCGATAGAGAAGGAGGGGATGTCGTCTCTGGTCTCACCGCATCCCGACAAACTCGGGGTAGGCCAGAGCGAAGCGTGGTGCGTGCGTTAGAGCTGGGGTTTGGGGACTCTGTCGATTCAGATACGTACTCGATGCTCAGTACTTAGATCTTAGAATCGATCTGTGCTGTGAATCGAAACGAATGTCATATTTTGAAGGCACTCGGCTAAATATGGTAGGTTTGATCCAAATCCTGTACAACCTCAAGCTGTGTGGGAGCCCATGTATGTTCATTCTGCTAAGCCAATCCAACAGGTCCACAAGATCATAAGGCACTCCACATGAATGGAACTCAGCGTACCTGAACCTGATGAGCCTACACGTTGAGAATACCCTACTCAAAGACCAAGGCTGTCGCAGGGCACATACAAGTTGTGTCACGTCCCATGGGTTCCCTCTCGAAGCTCAGTAGAATGGATTCACGTGTCCTTGCAGGGTACAGTCAGTTCATACACGACGGAATGGTTGTTATACTTATATCCGATACGAACAAACACAACACGCATTCACTAGAGTTGGCCTCGATGCCCACAAGCTATAGTAGTGTCCTGCTACGCGGCAACGGCTTCCCACCTTGATCGTATATCCAAACACTCCTTGGACACTCCTTGCAATAGGACATCTTGCGAGGCCGAATCTGCGACCCCGATCACCTCCAAGGAAGATGCATAGGCGACGTAAGGGTTGAGGATGAGCGTTCGCCACTCGCGCCATACAGCGGCGGATGACTTTGAAAGCGCGTTCGGGACAGCTGGCATCGATTCTGGTCGCAATACGAGCACGTCAAATTGAGGGGTTTCCATCTGCGAGCCGAAATCGGATGACATGGCGGACTGTAAGTGCACGGAGGGACGACGCACGGGTTGGAAGCGAATCTCCGTCTTTCTGGTAGTGCCCGAAATGCCGTCGTCGACGAGAGTTTCGGCGGGTACCCCCGCGTCGGACGGAGAGATAGGACTCAGTGAGGAGTCGTCGAGTTCCTTGGAAGTCTAGGGATGCGATAATGAGCATTGAAAGTCAAGGATCCCGGGGATGGGTCGGAACCTCGTCAGCGATATCATCGGTCATGGTGACGTCTCCATCTCCATTCTCCAAAGCGTTCGCGCGAGCGGGAAGGGCGCTAAACATTTGTCGTCGGTACTTCGCACACGGCACCCAACGCCAGACACCCTCGTCGTATGCTCTCGCATGCAACCCGCACACTGGCGGACATCAGCACAAATGACTCCCCTGCTGCTGAAGACACATACGGGTCATCAGATTCGTCCAGTCGTCGCGTTCATACCCAGGTGGAAGAAGGCCGAAGGACTTCAGCCACGAGATCGGCTATACGGGCCGTGTAGAGTCGCAGTGTTAGTCTCCATCTACACCATGACATGCTTACGGATACAACTTACGTCTTCGCTGGCACCTTCGTTCTCGTGCTGCAGCACCGCACGCACGACCGTCAGGTCGTCTCCCCGCCCGCAGAGCAGGCACTCCCATCCATGCCGGCGGATGGTCTCAACGACGATGCGACGAGGGAGGTACTCAGGAGGGCGGTTATCTGGGTCGACCTGCTCGGACTCGGACTCCTCGTATAACGCGAAGTAGGAGGTGTCACTGTTCGTGCTGAGCGCGCTGGGCGGTCGGGTAGGTGGCGCAAGATTCGGATCGATGAGGCAAACGTCGAGTGTGTCAGACATCGTTGGAAAGCGCTAAGTCGGATATGGGGAGGTCGTTAGAGTACGTATGTAGAGTACTGCTTCAGAAGATCGATATGGAGTGATGCGAGAACATGAAGAGTCTGAAGACAGTAGATGGATTTGAGCGGAGCGCTATCAAGAGCGAGGTGTCCGACTATTGGGATTGCGTAGCAAGGGGGTCTGTCCCGTGGCTGCCCAATGCTGGCTACACGAAGATCCTTAGGTCATTGCGCGCAACGCTGCGGAAGGAGAGTTGAAAGCTCACCTCCCGCCCTGAAACCGCATGCTCGGAAAGTTCCGTCATAAAGACATCGATTGCCTCGAGTGAAGACTAGCGAAGGGAAACGCAGGTGGCTCACCTGACTCTACAGTCTCGTGGGCAGTGACGGTGAGTACAAGCTGTTAGCTCGTTGCCTGGGGAGTGTGGCCCACAAGTCGCTTTGAAGACACTGAGACGCCACTAAAGCGGAGTGTCTAACTTACTATAGTTCTATCGGGAACGTGGACATTGAGGCTGCGGCCAGGTCAGCAGGTGCCATTGCTGAAGCGCTGACAACCTATTGCCTGCAACTAGTCTGATGTGACCCTTCGTATCTAGATCTGACCTCGATATGGCCAATCGCCCCGGGGCGGTGGCGTGGCAGCTATTTCTACCATGCTGGCAATCGTGAGGTCTGCGTATGTGTACATTGGCTAAACAGATTGCAGCGACAGACATACGAGAGCAATGAATAGGCGGGCCGCAGTACTACCTCGCAAAGGTGGTTGAGAGCATCTGTATACATACGCCACATCAGGAGTACGTTCATTTTAACCGTGGTTCTACTGGGCGATGTTTTGCACATGTGCGCCGAGGGAAAACGCCTAAGAGAACCCTCCTAATCAAAGTTGATAAGCAATACAAACACACCTTCCGCACAATGTGCCGGTGCATGTCCGCTCTTGGAGTAGTTTGGGACAATAGATGAGTTGACTTGCGGATCTATACTCGAGTACTCTTGCACGTCGTTGGTCACAGGCTGTCATCAGGACCTGAAAAGCATACGTGAATCTTTAGAGAGTGATTTCCAGACTCCGCATAGTAGGCAATGCTCACTTACAATCACCTCACATGACCGACCGGCAGAATGGGCGTACCAGCCAGACAAGAGGCAGAAGTGACGACATTCCGCAATAAGAATAGCATGTATTACCCTCGCAGCCTACATAGTAGTAGCTCAGTCGATAAGGTACTTGCGCTTGAAGAAAGCGCGAAGGTGGAATATCTGCCAAACGCCGAGGCCAAAGAGAGACACGAATATGAACCACGCGAAGTTCTGTACGCGCTTGTTTGTTGAGACTACGCAAAAGCATCGTTAGCGAAGTTCACCATACAGACACAGGATCGACAAGGGTAGGGCAGGGTGGAGGTGGCGCAATGCGATGTCGGCAAGCAGAGAACGGAAATGCACTGCAATGTAGATCGGGATGGCGAGATGGCGAAGGAATCGAAGGAAAGGAGAGCAAGGGAGCGAGATTACGCACTATTGGTTGCCTGAAAACGCTCTTCGCGTCCCCGGAGGTACTCCATCTCGTCCAGGATCTCCTTGACTACGCCCTCGAGTTTTCTCATCTCTGTCTCCAGCCCGGAGAGGGATTCCTGGTTCGCGATTGCGCTACGAACGTAGCAGACGTTCAGCGGAGGATTGGTAGACCGACATAGCAGACACGTACTTGTAGTCAACTGCATCCGCACCAATGTCGACGTCGAGGTCAACTACTCGCGAACGCCCCTTACTATCACTGACACCTATGTGCAGGCAATATTCAGTCGTCCAGTCGCCCGCTCGTTCCGAAGCGTCCTACTCACCTGCTTCGAGGTAATTCCGGAAGCAGACCCCAATATCCTCTTCCGCATGGGCAGTGATGGCAAACCGCTTCTCCCCGCTGATGTTCTTCTTACTCAGATACACGTTCTTGTGCTCGCTCGAGTCGACGACCTCGATATCGAGCCGCTGGCCCTCCCCGGGGCCGACATTCGCGGTGATGATCACGAGGGCACCTGGGTGCGCCGCATTCCAGATACACTTCGCCGGCGGGTATCTACTTGCAGGAAGGTTGAACTTGATGGCGGACGCTGGCTGGGAGAGGCAGACGAGCAGAGCGACGAAGAGGAAGGGTAGGGCGCGCAGGCCGGTGTGTGCGGGGGAGACCATCGAGAGGACAGAGATGCGAGCAGTATTATATGAGGTCTGTGTAGCGGCCTGCACTGTCGTGAGGAATAGTCGTGGGTGGTCGTCGTCGCCGCCTTCGACGGCTAGCTGGAGGCAGGAGGTGAGCGTGAGGGATAGAGCTGGAAGGTGGGCGTCTATAGCTTGCTGGCGATCGCGGAACGCGTTGATTCGTTGCATCTCGTCTTTCTCTGCAGCCATCATCACTCCGCCTCTCTATGACGGCAATGCAGAAGTCTACTCGTGCTACAATATCATGATAGGTTCCTGTCTTTCGCCGTGTATCTGAAACACAATTCTGTTCGATGTGAGTGTACTGGGAGAGCAAGCATTTCAGCCTATTGATGTCGCTTAATATTCTGTACCAGGCGCACTCCAGAGTCTAAACGCTGACGTCAAATCGCACTGCTCCCTCAATGACTGTATCCAGGGATTTAATATTCACGAACCACTGAGAGCGTATATACGTCACATCGCGCATACAATGCAGTAGTCCGCTATCTTGCTGGCGGTCATCTTATCATACGAAGCACCAGCTCGTTTCCTGCTTGCAACCTGAGACGCCAAAACCTTCCGCTGTGCGGGTTGGCTGCTGCGGTAGCTCTCTACGTCTCTACTAAGGCCTGAAATTGAGAGTGCTGAGAGAGTCGTAGTTACGACTAGTCCAAACCCATCATGAGTGACGGTGCGCGAGCTGCTTCCAATCCTTCTGTGAACGCTATTGATGTACGTGACTATGACTTCTCAGCATCGTTCACCATGCAGGACATTCCAGGGAAGGGGAAGGGTCTCGTCGCAACACGCCCGATTGCTCGAGGCGAGCTGATCCTAGCGGAAGAGCCTCTCCTCTCTCAGTCTCAGCCTCATTCAATCGCAACGGTCCTAGCCGCGCTATCCTCCCTCTCTGACAACGACCAGAGGCGGTACTTCTCCCTCGCAAATGCTCTCAAAGGCGACTACTCTCCTCCCCTCGGAATCTTCAAGACAAATGCGCTTCCATGCGGGGACAACGACGCAAGCAGAGGGCATGCCGCAGCCAGTGCGGCGATCTTCGTCATCGGTTCACGCTTCAACTCGTCTTGCCAGCCCAACGTGAACAATTACTGGAACGAGGATCTCCAGAAGATCGCGTTCTGGGCCACCAGCGACATCGCGGAGGGCGAAGAGCTGTGCATTTGCTACGGCGACCTGTGGAAGGCGCGCGATGATAGGCGACGCAGGTTGGAGTCGTCATTCCGTTTCGTGTGCCAGTGCGTCGCATGCTCAAGGGAGGGAGCTTCCCTCAAGGAGAGCGACGAGCGTCGTAATGCTATCGCCAAGCTGTATGACGAGATCGGAGCTTGCGGAAATACTCCGTCTGTTGGCGTTCGGAAGGTGAGTGGTTGTTATTGCTCGAGATAGACCAGCAATTGACGGAACTGCGACCAAAGGTCAAGTTGGCACTTCGTCTCTTAGCAGAAGAGAATTTGCTCGAGTGTCACGCCTCATTCTATTACGATGCATTCCAGTTCTGCGTTAGTGAGTATCGTTGTCCGGTGATTCCTCGCTCTGGCTCATGCTCTACTGATCCAGGCGTTTCGGACGTCAAGAATGCGAAAGCATGGGTCACGAAAGCGTGGGAGGCGTTTTCCGTAATCCGAGGCCCAGACAGCGAGGATGCGAAGAGAATGGCCACGTACATGAAGGATGTACGTCAACATCGGTCGTTCGGCCTTCTTCCCCGAGCGAAGCTGAGCGGTCCGGAGACCTGAGTCCTGCGAGCGAAGGCATGCCGATGAAAGCGTGTCGCACGTCGAGATCCTGGGCATATGTAATAACCACACCAGAGCAATGTACTGTTTGACTTTATGGCATTGTTACAACATTCGTTCCGATGCAGCGATCCGACGGCCTCAGCTCCGACTACCAGCCGACCATCCGAGGATATCACGACCTCTCGCCCTTAGTTGACGCCATAGAAGCTTAATAGTTGTTGCACCGTCCGGGGAACATGCGAGCTTCCCGGCACCTCGAGTCTTAACAGCTGCAGACACGCGGGATTTGGGCTAATGTCTTGCCCGCATTCCATTCATGACCTGAGAAAGCATGGTGCACCTGCAGCAATGCGTACAACGTAGTGTATATCGACTCAGCACGGACGCTTTTCCTTGCCCTCCCTACTCTGACATCTTGGTCACTTCAAGACGGGACGCACTGAGAGTAGTCTGCGCACAATATTAGCCTCGAGGTGGGTATATCAAATAAGGAAGATACTCACAGCTATTTGTCGCCACGCAGGTTCCAGCTACAATAGAGGACATCAGCAATCGGTCTAATTGGGGCAGCAGGGAGATGAGAACGCACATGCGCAGACCGTTGGGCCTGTCCAGCCGATACCGCCACACTGTCCGTAGAGCGAAGCGGTCTGTCCGGTCGGAGAAGGCGAGGGTGCGGACACAGGCGTAGTGGACGGCCTCGACGTCGTGACAGGCGTGGTGGCGGGAGTGGTGACGGGCGTGGTGGACGGCTTAGACGGCGACGCCGGAGAGGTTGGGGCAGCACCGCCCCCAGGAACCTGAGTAGGCACGGTGGACGGCTGGAGAGCCGTGTTCCACGTAGCGGTCGTGGGCCAGGGAGTAGCCGCGACGGTCGGCGAGGTCGTCCCGTAGGGAGCCGGTCCGGGGACTATGCGCGGCGGACGTCAGGTCAGGATGATACGGCCGATAAGTGAAGTCTACGTACTATCGTAGCTGTTAAGTTGGGTGTAGATGTTGATGAGGATGCCCTTCGAGCACAACGAGATCAACATTGGGCTCATATTACAAGATTAAAGGGTGCTTACGGGGTCCTCTGCGCTGTACGCGCCGGGGAAACTGACGGTTGGGGGACTGGCAGAGCCGGAACCGCCGACCTGTGGAATGACTTAGAATAGGCGTAAGGGCGAAGAACGGATGTACTTACGCTGACTTGGTAGCAGGACATGTAAAACCTGAATGTGAGAGTCCATCAACCACATTCAACGTGCTATCTTGGATGGCAATACGTACTGAGCACCACCAACGCTGCTGGCGACGTGGAGAGCTGACGAATTGCACGTGAGCCTCACTGATGGAAGCTAATGGATAATTGCGACTGACCGATGACCTCGGCACGGATGAGGTAGTTACCAGGCGCGATGTCGGAAGGAACCGTGAAGGTGAAGTGACCACAGTTGTCCTGTGCGCACGGGCGTCCCGAGGTCAGTACCACTTGTTTCATTCACCATACAATCGGTACGTACGTTCAATACCTCTGTCATAGTGGTACACTCAGTTATATTACTCTACATGAGCCGCGAGAATTCAGCGCACCAGTGGCCCAGTAGTCAGGGTTGCTTGAAGGGAGACCCATCTCGGACACCTTGAACCACGCCGCGTCAGAGCCAACCGCAGTCGTCGCGTCATCGACCTTGGCCATGTAGATCTATAGAGCGGAGTGTACGTATCAGATTGACAGGCCTTTTCTGCAGCCCGAAGACTACTCACGTTGATGGGGCCATAGTGATCTCCACCGATAGCCTCGTTCGCGCATGAGCGATCGTTTGGTTGCTGGTGCATTTCGACAGTGACCTGATCACCGGCTACGAAGAACCACGTCGATGAGTTTGAAACGCACACATAAGATTGGGAAGCCAGGACTGACGCAGGACCGAGCAGACACCATCGCTGCTGTGAGGACTGGCATTGCAGGCAATATCCTAACCGTCGGCAACCGTGAGTATTGTGACACCGAAATCATGAAAAAAGGGGTAGGGTGAATGGGGAACGTACAGTGGTGGTGACACTGGTAACCGGCGAGTTGCTCTGTGGGAGCCGGACACAGGAGGAACCCTGGTCAACGCCGTTGATCCATAGCTCCTGGAAGGTAGCGTGGGCCGCAACGGTGGCGGCGAGAGTAGCAGCGATGAGGAGCTTTTTGAACATCTTGGATCTTGGGCTGAAGCAGCACTCGGTCGAGGGTGAGTCTAGGGAGCAAGGCTTGCATCACCACATTCCGTTATATATCTGGCCATGTGCAAAAACATACCGGCATTGTTTCCGCTGTGGCCGCGCCACACCTCAACTTTCGCTCTGAAAGCTCGGACGTAGCTCGCAAAAGCCTCAAAGGGATGTAAGCTCAAAATAGCACACGTCTATGGTTTCAACACCTCAAGAGCCACGAATGACGCAGGTGTTCAGTTCCGTGCCGAGGCACCGTCGTCCCGTGTGCCCCGATCAGAGGGTTGGGCCTTATAACGAACACGTACACAGCACAGGGAGAACTCAGGAGAAAAGAGTCATGGAGCCTGGGGGGTCACATGAAGGTGTCGACTTGGGTCTTGAAGAGAGCATGCTGCTAGGCTACCTATCATAATTCAGATTGGGTATCCGTGATTCAACCGAAAACGTACCGACGGCTGCCAATCACGGGTGATGGCTCGGCTGTTCAGAATCACTCGTTGGCAGTACTGAATTGCAGCTGAGTATGAGTATTCATTGCAAGACGGACGCAGTGTCCTAAATATAGGTCGCCGTTGCTTCAACATGCAGCGCAGGCATGTAGCTACGTAGAGCATTCAGTCAGCATCGAAGAGCAGTTTACACGGCCATTTATCCGTATAGACTTACACTCGCGCAGTTTATCCACAATGCTTCATCTTACTGAAGAAATGAGAGCCACCCAACCATTCTTGTACGACAGGATGAAGACATAATCATGGTTGCACGATGCTTTCAGCAGGTGTTTGTGGGGAACTGAAGCAGCGAAGCGGAGATGATGGCGGATCACGCCATAACTGAGCGGGGTTGCAAACTTCAGCTCCATATCGAAATTCCGCCCTCGTGTCCGCTCCCCATCTAGAGATGTGCTTGACCCCGAAAGTCGGCAGCGGTGACTCCTAATGGCTCAGGCTTTATCTCTAGCTTCCAGAGTTCTGGCTTTAGTGGATTCTACAATGCCTGGAAACCATAGACTCTCTCGCGCTCGACCCCTGGTGTCAGTGTCATCAGTCCATCGCCCATCTCTGCTTACCATGACGTGGCACTGCTTGTAAGCCTCTATGTAATGGTTTACTGTGACTGTCCTGTTGCTACCAAGTAGTAAACCATGTTGGTGAGCATTAGCGTAGTGTTCAGTTCCGGGTTATCCTGATAGAAATTGTTCGGCTCTCAAAGATAAACTCCGCCTCAGCCTCAACTGGTCCGCGCCTGGGAGATATCTCGATGGATGTATCCAGACGGATCCTTGGCACATTAGATCCAGAAGATGACAAGCTCACTTTCTCAGCATGCTCTCGCCGGTCTCATGTCGCGTATCCCATTCTCTTCTCTAGCAGAACGTTAGCGGCGGCGTAGATGACTTGGTCGAATATGTGAGTCGGCACACTCAGATCATACTATGGATCAGCAAGCTGTCTGTCGACTCTTGGTCGGAAAATACATCGATAGGTCTTCCGACCGACCTGACCGCGCTCGTGGTCTTTCTACCTCGTATTTTAGCGTGGCAGGAGTCACATCTGGGGGCAGTGCCCTTTGCAGTCCCTCGATCCACAGGCCTTGGCTGGTTCGCCCGCGAACACTACGGGGTTCTTTCTTGATGCCTCAGATCAACAACGTGCAATACCCATACGCGACAATCCTATCCCTTGCTAACCAGACGCGCTCGAGACAGTGGCCACCCATGCCTCTGGGAGCGCTCTTCTTTCGCCTCTCTCCACCTCTGCTCAACATGTAATCAGTGGAATCATATACCGGGAGGAAGAATCCGCGTTATACCATGCCACCCTTACTTCTCAGTGTCCACACTTGGACTCTGCCACACCCGGTCGTTGAAAGACAATGCACGGCGTGTGCGCGTTCATCCGGGACGAAGACGAAGGTCTCAGGAACCTGGAGCTTAGCATCTTCGAGCTCTGTCTCTTCATGTCAGTGGGCCAGTACGTCGATCAATCATACACCGCATTCTCCAACCTGGCTTGGGATTACTACTGACCTATTTCTGCCTTCGCGCTCATCTCTGCCAATGCCGGCGGTGCCTATGCCGGAGTCAGAATGGTCGGCTCTCCAAGAGGGACTCTGTCAGTGCGAAGCCTCAAACCTTGTGGGGTCCATCACTCTCCGAGTCGCGTTGGGAGGAACCGGCGCAGCATCAACTTCGAGACACGCTACGCCGTCTTCTCCTATAGATTCTCTACAACGCTCCCCGCACCGTCGACTCTTCGAAGATAATTGTCCAGATTCATTCGAAGGGTGGGAATATGTCCGCCTGAGAAGATGTCGTCGGGCTGTGGGACTTGGCTTTTCTGCGCCGATGGTGTCTCGGGACCAGTATCCAAGATTGCAACAGGTGGTGGTCAAGATTGCAGTGCGGTAACGAAAGAACCCGCAAACTATCGCGATGGTGATTTCTGAGGCTCTCCCGGTGCTGCGAGCTGCTAATTTGCTTCGAGTTGTCGATCTCTCAGAGTCAATGCCAGTTAGTCGGTGCGTTCATTCGCGGCTAGTGACTAGATCGTCGACTGAATGCGTCTATGGCAGCGTTATTCTTGCTTGTCTGCATCACACGACCGCGCTGTCAGCACGTGCCCTATCCGTTAGCAGAGCAGGAACCGATACTACTGCAAGATGACCACAACTCGGTCCTCCGTATGCATTCGAAGTATCGAATTGCGGATCGTAGTAGCAGGCTTTTGGGGATGGAGACGTTGCGATGATCATGACAGTCTGGGCTCTGGTGCACTCCGCCCGCACGGCATCGTTGTCATTAGCCAAGGTGCCGATGAGGCAGAATCATTCATTCATTGCACAAGTTCAATGGCACTACGGACCTGACCCCCGATCGCGTTCGCAATGTCTCGCAGATATCGATAGCTGAGAGTGGAGTTCGCAGTAAGGTGCGGCTGTGTCGCGTCCTCTCCATTGTATAGTGTATTTCACCTTCTCTCGAAGGCCCAACCGTGTTTCTTCTCCACATGGTGATTTTATCAGTTTTTTGAAGCGTAGCCATTCAGCCGGGTGAACTCGTGAATCTTAATGCTGCCTGGCCGTTCCCACCCGTGCTCCGCTAGTCCGAGGCGGCGGTAGTATCTCCATATGGGTCTCCAGAGCTCCATGCTGTCGAACCTTGTGGCATTGGTCGAATGCTCGGTACGCGCGCTCATACCTTACTGGCTCTCAGTGGCACACGCTTGCTCCTGAGTGATTGAATAAGCAGTGAGCCTCCGCAGTTACCCGTGGCTCTCGGGGCTGCGGGTCTCCTCTACAGAATGTCCCCGACGTCTAGGAAGCCGCAGTGGTGTGGTGCCGGTGTAGTGCAGGCTGCGCGTCCGGAGAGGAGAGCAAGCATTCACCTGCTGCTGAGGGCACATACTGTGCGAAGCGATATCCCTCTCGCAGCGAGATGGTTTGTCTGTGGCCGCGATTGCAGCGAGTATCCGGTTCCGTAACCTCCCTCACGATACTTCACACCTAGGTATCTCCGGGTGTGAAGGTGCACCAACCACGCTCTGTCAAATTCAGCCGGACCCACGTTGTGCGGTTGAAGCTTGAAGACTGAAGATGGTAAGTCATCGCAGCATTGTATGGTCGTTAATTTGACTCATACGCTATCCGAGGCTTCTTTATCCGGTGAGGCTGAAGCGTGTAAGGAACTAAGTGCCGTGGTGCGAACCTCATATGGTCCCCTGTCAGTACGTAGTTCCGCGTATAGACGGTTACAGTACCCGTCACAGCGTAAGTCACTCTGCCGCTCAGATCGAAGAACGTATAACCTCAGCTTCAGAGCCAAGACGTCGAGGACGTTCCCGATACTCCTCTTGACTTTGCGATAGCCCATGAATCGATCTTGCTTCTCACCAAGCTCGCCGCCATGGATTTAGGAAACGCTGCTCCAGATCGCCTGCCAGGGTCGTGGGCTGCAGATCCTTCTCGACAAGACCATCCTTCACCTATCAGACAGGCTCCCTTGCCTACCATAGCTCAGCCTTCTGCAGATCAAGCCCTTCCAATCACTGTTGTGCCAATGCACTGTTCTGGGCCGTACGTCATTATGCACATATCGCACTATCTCGGTACGTGTGTCTCCATTGAGCACAATGCCTATCTCGTATACTGATGAAGGGTTCTCTGTGTCGGGACGTAGACCTCATAGGAGATCGAAACCCCGCTTCTAGGCCTGCCTCATCTGCATGGCATCCGGAAGCGCACAATCCCCCAATGCATGCATCACTGAATTCGACCCCCGCAGGAGGTGGCTCCGTAGGGGCAGCCTCGTACACGCGTAACATCAATCCTGCGGTAGGTACAGTTCGCCGAATCTGCTACCCCTCTTCCAGCTGACATTTCTCCTCCAGTGTTCAAGTTGTCACAGAGCACGGAAGCCATGCGATAGAGGTCGTCCTTGCGGACGTTGCGTGCAGCGCGGGGAAGCAGAAGAATGTTCAAACCGGCCGCGGAAACGGAAAAGGGAGGCAGCCACGACCCACGGTGGATCTGAGTCACCGGCCAACTTGACACTAGCAGCTAGCGCCGCTCCGCAAGGTTTGCCACGACTCTTGACTGCAGGCAATCTGAATCTAACTCATTGGCGCCTCAGAAACACACGACGTGGGACAGGCGAATCTCCTGACCTCTTCGTCAGGGCAAGAAATCTTTCCAGTGCAGGTGGCAGAGCGCACAGCATCTACGTCTGCCACCGCGAGTAGTTCGCTCGCTCATGCCCTCGAAGATATCTACGGTTATCCGTACACGCTTTGAGTGCCTCGATAGCGGCTGAGCGGTGTGGTATGGTTGTCTAAGGATTGCTTTTCAGTCCCGTTATGCTGGCTCCTGACAGAAACCTAGATCCCCCATAATAAGACACATACAGTTGTCGTTCCCTCCACTAATGATCGGCTTTCCTCTAGTTACTCCTACTCGTATCTACACGCAATCTTGTCAGTCGCCAATCCTAATCCTCTCTGCGCCGCCTGTATGGTAAGCCCAATACATAATCGACGACAATAGATACTATCACTACTTCGGTGGCAATATGTAGTGTGCTGTCTCGTGGACGACCATGTTTCCTGACTCGTTCCTGTACACGTCTGACGTGCAGAACTGGCGCTCCAGCCTCCGCTATCTCTATATCCAACGCCTCTGGTTCTTCACTCCATGCAACGATATTGTATCCGTGACGGTTTCCAGACGAGAAGCTTCTCGCGGGACGTCGGGCGGTCGAGCGTGGCTGCGCGGCGAATACTACCGACATGTGTCTCGTTATGGCGCGGTCAGAAGCGACGGGGCCGTGACGTCAATGAAGAAAGGTGATCGTGGTCTCGGAGAAGTGTTTGCGGATACCCACATTGGTCCCAGTCTTCAAGCTTTCGAACGTCAGCTTCGAACCAGGCACCACAAAGCTCCCAGGCCCTGTCTGCCGGCCATGTCGAAGAGACTGTTGCGGCATCACCATCTAAACAATGCGTTCACCGCGACGAATCACAGGAGCTTGGGACCGGCGAAAGAAGTGAATCGTGTCATCGAGATCCTCCGCCGTGCTGATAGAGATCCTGCAGATGCGTTTGAAACCAATTTAACAGTTGTCCCGGAGCCTATTTGCGACCTGGCGCGAACACGAATCAGACTGGCAGTGTCAAGTCGTTACGCATCTTGTGAGGGTCGCGCAGTTGGATGTGGGCCTGCGTGCAGATACGGAAGAAGCATAATCAATACGGGACAGACATAGCATGTACATGCACGACAATGGGTTTACGTTTACGTATGACGATCCTCGGTAGACCGATGGGACGAGCGGGACTCGAAGACATGAGATCGGGTAGGGTATAGGACCATTTTAGCTCTATTACAGCGCAGGGCGATCGTAAGCCTAAGATCGACTAGACAGAGAGGGCAGAACATGGAAGGAATGGATCAAGACGTTACGAGTTCGTAGGGCAGAGACGACGACGCCCCTAGCTCAACATTCAACTCCCAGCGCCGCTCGACCGCCCTGCGCCGTTCGCAGCGCTGCTTTTGCGCGTGCGCACGACCTTGTTGCGCAGCGCCCTCTCCTTCAGCTCGCTCTCCCGCTTCTCCAGCTCCGCCCTCTCCCCCTGCACCCCGCTCGTCAGCGAACCCGCGAGCCCGCTCAGACGGCTGGCTACAAACGCACCTCGTCGCCCTCCCTATCGACACTCATCTTTTCCTCGCGCTCCTTCTGCCGCGCGGCCTCCGCCTGCCCGCGGATCTTCAGCTCTCCCTCCTTGTCCTTGTCCTTGTCTCTTTCGTTCCTCTCCCTGTCTTTATCCACGTCCATCTTCACATCGCGCGCAGCGTCCCTGATGCTCTCGCGCGACGGCGTCCGCCCGCCTTTGCGTCTTGGCGGCAGCGGACTGCGCCTGCGCGGAGGAGGGGGAGGGCTACGACTCCTACCCAAGCTCGGGCTCCTCCTCCTCACTCTTGGAGGCGGAGAACGGCTCCGGCTGGGGCTACGTCGCCTGCCGAAACCCCTACCTCCGCCCCCACCCCGGTACGGCGGGGGTGAGCGGCTGCGAGAAGGCGAGCGGGAGGAGAAGCGCCGCCGGCGCGGTGGGGGGCTGCGCGAGTCACGCGGGCGGCGATCACGGTCGTTGCGCGCGGAAGGAGGCGGGGGAGTGATCGAGGGTGAGCGTGGGCGCCGGCGAGGCGGGGGAGGCGGGGAGCGAGAACGCGATGGAGAACGACGAAGGGGAGGCGAGCGTCTGCGGCGGGCTGGGGAGCGGGGTGGGGGAGAGCGGGATTTTGACCTGCCGCCGGCACCGCGCGGAGGTGGGGATCGGAAGCGGCGAGGGGGAGTACGGGAACGGGAACGGGAGCGCGAGCTGCGCGGAGTGACGGAGCGGGATCTGGAGCGACGTCTTCGTGGGGGTGGGGAGCGGGGAGGTGGTGAGCGTGGAGGACCGCCGCCTCGCTGCACGACCTGTTAGTACTGAGTTATCGAGAAAGAGTCGAAGCACGCACCCCGCCTCTCCCGCCACCTCTTGCACCCCATCCACTGTCTCGTGGTCTGTCGTCGCGGTCATCGCCCCCAAACCCTCCACGACCTCGCCCTCGACCACGACCACGACCGCGCCCCCCGCCACGCCCATCTCGACCCTCACGTTCCGACGTGCGTATCTCGTCCAGGCGCGCACGACGGTCGCGTTCCTCGATAGCACGTGTATCGCCTGCCCGTGCTTGGCGCATCTCTTCCTTCTTCTCTTCGACAAACGTCCGAGGGACACCAGCGGGGGATTCCTGCGCTTCGAGCAGGAGATTCCAAAGGGCACTCATGAACGCAGGGGTGTTTTTTGTGAGGAAACCGGTCAGGTTGATTTGCATCCTACGCGGGTCGGGTGTCTTGATTCGCCGCCACAATATGAGCGTCGAGCTCGGAGTGCGTATATGCTGTCTAATACACGTACCGGTTGTGAGTCGTCCTCCAGTAGACCCATCGCATATTCGACGACAACCTCGTCCTCAAACCCGACGAGTTCGACGACCTTCTTGACGATCCATGGGCGTATGACGGCCAAGTTGACCTTGCGCATGTCCACCTGTGCAGCAGCAGTTTAACATACAGGATAACTGGATGGCAAGATCGTATGTAAGGACCTTCTTATCAAACTCAGGAGGGAACTTCATTGTCTTAAGCAACTTGAGCTCCTTGTCGGAAAACCGACGATCCTGGTCGGCAGAAGTGCCCTTGAAGAACCCTGAACACATGTCAGCAGAATTAGAGCATTCGCGGAGAGAGAATAGGTACCTGCGTCTGCCATGTTGAGGCGTACGGTGTAAGATGAGAGGAAGGATTCGGAGGACGACGACAGCAAGGTCAGAGCGAAGACGCGACGGGCGACAGACGACAGACAACAGGCGCTGCAGGGAGGCGAATTGCGCGGCTGCGACTACTCACGACCTCTTTGCCAGTGCCCATGAAGCTCACCCAGTCTCCGTCTGCGTCTTTTCATAGGTCTGTTTGCAGGACCTTGAAGACAAATGCACAAGCATTCCCATTAGGACATAAGCGGCAAGTGTTATGTGACTACGCAGATCTGTTTCTATCAGGAGTATTGTTCAATCTGGCCTCGAACGTCTGCAAGGACTCGTCACGGCTGGCATTCACTCAGTACAAAACATCACATACGTGGACGTCTGACTCCATGATACTCCAGGCACCTGCGTTTTTGCCGCAAGTTGGTGTGGTAGGAGGGATCCAGCGATACCTCCTGTACTCGCCGCCCGAAGCTGCAATGACCAACGTCAGCTGCAGTACTCATTCCTCGGAGCTCCTCCATCTCGTGTTCTCTGCAGGGCTGTCATGAATGATACCCCTGCCCGACTGCCCGCGAAGCGGCTCGCCTCCCTTGACTTCTCTTGGTAGCACCTCCGGCCTGGGTACTCCGACTTCCAGGCATGAGATCCGGGACACCAACGGCTTCTCAACGTTTCTCGCGACCGCCCTGGACCCGTGCAGACTCGGGACGTCCGAAGTTCTCTGGGAACTGCGGTACGATAGCCTCCACTCTCCTCAGCCACGTTCCTCCAAAGGTGCCTATATGACCCACTCTTATGGCTTCCTTCATGCCTCGCCTCGCCTCATGGCTGCAAGATGATAGTAGGTGGCCTCATCTGTCGGTCTCGCTGACATACCCATCTACCTCTAACTCTTTTCGAAGCCTTTACGGCAGGGCCGCCGGACTTCCCTGACGTCTGTCTGCCTGCGCGTGTTCCGTGCCTCTCTCCAATCTGCTTCCACGCAGCCCTGCCTTGGCGTACGCACTCTTCGCATCGTACACGTCGGCCACCGTCCTCTCCCTCCTCCCCCTTGCTGGTTCCACCTGAGGTGTCTGTCTTGTCGACATGACCACCCGCGTGCAGTCCTACCCAGTGCGCCCCCTGACACGTCCCACAGGAAATGCATACCGCAACTCGCGTTCGTCCTTGTACCTAGTACACACCCCCACCCTGGAGCCAATGATGGACGAAGAGACGGAGGAAGACGGCGAGAGCACCGATTCTCCCCTCCCCACCACGTCCTCCAGCCCCAGCCCAGTCCACCCCCACGAACGCGAGCCATCCTCCGTCTCCGTCGTCGAAGACCTTTCCCCATGCTACCAACTCGGGCCTTCCCCAACGGGGGGCGCCGGGCTCTTCGCTACGCGCCCTATCCCTCGTGGCACGGTCATCTTCGCCGAGTCCCCACTCTTCACGCAGCCGCTTCCACCCCACAGGACCAACTCTACGATCCTGAACACGCTCGCGCAGCACTCGCGCGAGGAGCAATGCGCGTTCTTCGCGCTCGCGAACGCGTACAAGGCGCCCCTCCCCGGCCACCCCGTCCTCCTCCCCGCGCTCGGCATCTTCGAGACGAACGCCCTCCCCTGCGGGGGCACCCTCGCCCCATCCGAGCCGAGCGCGGGGGAGAAGACAGCCAAAGGGGGGAAGGGAGGGCGACCGAGCACAGGCGGCGGCAGTAGAGAGGGCATCTTCCTGCAAGCGGCGCGGCTGAACCACTCGTGCAGGCCGAACGTGGCGCGGACGTGGGACGTCGGCGCGCAGGAGATGGCGTTCCGCGCGCTGCGGGACGTCGCGCCGGGCGAGGAGCTGTGCATGAGCTACGTCGACGTCGACATTCTAGGCACGCGGGAGGAGCGCGGTGCGGAGATCGAGGGCGCGTTTGGGTTTGTGTGCGCGTGCGAGGCGTGTATGCTCGATGGGCGTGAGGGGGAGGAGAGTGATAGGAGAAGGCTGACGGTGAGGAGGCTGTTTGAGGAGATCGGAACGTGCGGGAAGGAGCCGACGTTGGGATTGAGGAAGGTGCGCAGACGCATGCGTCGACGGGTTGCCTTGGCTCTGTGCAGCTGACGAGCAGGGTTTCTCAGGTGAAGCTTGCCATTCGGCTCTTGAACGAGGAACAGCTCGTGCATTACGAGACGTCCTTCTGCTTCGATGCCTTCCAGTTCTGTGTCATGGTACGTGTCTGTCTCGCATGCTCCGATTCGGACGCTTCATCTCAGCCGCAATGCAGGTCTCCGACTTCACGAGCGCGAAGGCGTGGGTGAAGAAGGCCTGGGAGGCTTCATGCAATACCGCCGGGCCAGACAGCCCCGCCGCGCGCACGTTCAAGATGTACTGGGCGAACCCGCGCGCTCACCAGCTCGCAGGGATGCATCCCCGGATGATGCTCTCCGGACCGGATGACTTGAGCGGAGACGAGGTGTCTTCACGTAGTGCTTCTCGGGCCTCGCTGTAGGATATGAAGGCGTCTACGTGGGTATGTGCTCTCTTCATCCGTATCGACATCGGGATGGACGGTTGTGACCAACAGTACTCTGCACTCCTCTTGGAATATTTACCTCATGCGTGATCCGCTAGTATTGTACATTCTATGCGCTCGTACAATGCACTCCTTTCAGACGGACTACGACGTCAACTTCTAGCATCTTCGTGTCAAACTCCTGCAGACCTATCTCGGATCCCGGCCCGGCGCCATACAGCTGACCCCTTAATTCGTTCAGGACCGTTGCCTTACACGCCGCAGAGCGATAAGTACCGGCATCGATATACGTCCTGACCACACCCAACCACAGCGTGCCCAGCTGCGCGGCGAGGCAGAATCGACTTTCAAGCGCAAGATGTCCCCTCCCGACAAGATCGCGAAGATCGAAGTAGGTTATTGCTCTCGTTACTCCTATGACATCACTGATCTTAACACGCGGCAACGTCGTATGAAACATTAGACATTCCGCGTCCCGCCACGATGGCTCTTCGTGCGCGTCGAGACTGAACAAGGCATCGTCGGCTGGGGCGAAGGCACCCTCGAGGGCCACACCGAGGCGATCGAAGGCGCGTACAAAGACCTCGCGGAACGCTTCATCGGGTGGGACTCAGACCAGATCCAGAATATCTGGCAACACGCGTACCGCTCCCGCTTCTACAGAGGCGGGCCTGTTCTAATGGTTAGTCGCATCTCTGACGATCCGTCGGATCCTGCACTGATACGCCGAACGCAGTCGGCCCTCTCGGGACTGGATATCGCGCTCTGGGACATCAAGGGCAAGCGCCACGGCGTGCCCGTCTACCAGCTCCTTGGGGGGCGCGTGCGCGACCGCGTCAAGGTCTACGGCTGGATCGGGGGCGACAAGCCCATGGATGTCGTCTCGGGGGCAGAGGAGCGCCGCGCGCAGGGCTTCACCGCCGTCAAGATGAACGGCACCGAAGGCGCGGACTGGATCGACTCTCCCGCGATCCTGCAGAAGGTCGTCGAGCGCGTGAGAGGGGTCAAGGCCGTGGGACTGGACGTTGGAGTTGACTTCCACGGGAGAGTGCATAAGGGGATGGCGAAGCAGCTGGCGAAGGTGCTCGAGGGGGTGCAGCCGCTGTTCATCGAAGGTTAGTCGGTCGTCGCAAGACGTTCTGAGATGGGTTGTTGACGGAGTGGTGTGATTCTAGAGCCCCTTCTTCCTACGCAAACCGAAGAGATTGCTGACCTGGCTAGGCTGGTTTCGACCCCGATCGCGCTAGGGGAGCGGCTGCATTCGCGTTTCGATTTCCGACCGTACCTTGAACGCCGCGCAATGGATATCGCGCAGCCCGACGTCGGTGACAATCATATGACGCAAGGTGCAGATATTGAAAGCGTTTTGATAGGTCGCGCATTGCGGAGGGATCAGCGAACTCCATAGACTTGCGTCGTACACAGAAACGTACGATGTGGCGTTCGCACCTCACTGCCCACTAGGCCCCATCGCACTCGCGGCGTGCATGCAGGTCGATCTCAATTCGCCAAATTGTGAGCGTTTCGCCCTGTATCGGATTATCGCTGACACATGTCAACGGTAGTCTTCATACAAGAGATGAGCCTACAGGTGCGCACCTTGACTACCAATATCCGCTCTGGCAGTATTGAGCGTTGCTATTCCAGATCCACTACAATCAAGGCGCGGATCTGCTCACGTACCTTGTCGATCCCTTGGTGTTCGCGATCAAGAACGGCTACGTGGAGGCGCTGCAAGGTACGACGGAGCTTCTACTGGTACAAGGCCTTCGTCTCATGACGTCTTCAGGACCTGGCTTGGGCATAGAGATTAACGAAACGCTTGTCAGAGAGGCGGCCGCCATACATGTTAGCGAGAAGGCCTGGAGGAACGTGGTCTGGACAGGACCCGATGGTGCACTTCGGGAGTGGTGAATGTTGTGTGAGCTATGCATCTGGGCAAGCTCCTAGACCAACGAGACCAACAAGAGCTAGCTTCTAGCGAAATTCAGCCAGATGACTCGGATATGTGATGGGTAAGTAAATGGAGACTCCGAAGTTCTCGGAGCGCTGTGTCAGTAGCGGAGCGGCGCCCCCGTCAAGCTCTGCGACGCGACTCTCTCACGTGTCTTGAACCGTAATGTCTGTAAACCCCTGCCTCACGGCCTAAAATCCCGACCCAAGCTGCCTCAGCAGCATTCAGGCGAGCATGCCCTAGTGGATATGCGGACCTTTTGGATAACAAGATTTCTAGCTTAAGTGAATGTGACAGCAAGGTCTCATGTCTTGTAGCTCAGTATGCTCAGTCGAGCGAGGGTGCCTACAGTGGGCGATGATAGTCACGTGCCTCTGTTGCCACCGGTTCGCGTCCAAGACTCCAAGTATCGAGTTACTCCGTTTTCTCATTTCCTTTCACTAGGCTCTGGAGAGTGTTCGTGCTATCATCCTCCAAGGTACATCAATTAATGGGGCCAACGCGTGCATCGGCAGCGCTCAGCCTTGAGATCGACTTCCTCGTATGTCGTGTCTTTATCCCCCCGTCCACTGCGCGGCCTTGGCCGACATCTCCGTGGTCTCGACGTGGTATATCTCTCGCTGTACGGCTGCCCTTCTACGATTGCAGAGGTAAGTTGCCGGTCTTGTCCATCTCTGTCCAATCTCTTTGCCACTTCCCTTACCTTCACCCCATGAACGTGCGGCTGTGACTGCCCCTCCCCGCACGGTCATCCTTCAGTCGCGCAGGTTATTCGCTATGTCCCCACGACCTTCCTGTCGACGCTGATAGTCATACGTCTACTCCTCCACTTCTCCTACCCTTCTGTTCTCCTTTGCTACGCTCGTTCTGGCTCTGCGGCTCCTTTGCTCTTGTTCCTGGGCTTACTGGCAACTGGTCTGCTATCCCTTGTGCGCGATGAGCTACTCTGAACCCCTTCACCTCACTGGCGACGAGCGACAGCTTACGATCGCCTTCGTGCTCAGAGCCCAGCTGAACGACACCGCGAGCACCCAAAAGTACGCTGCCGCACTCGCGTACTTGCGTGTGATGAGGGAACGTTGGGCGGAGGTGCGTTCGAGAATACAACTACGCTCCTCACAAGCTGCACAGCGTGTAATGCACTGTCCAGCAGGAGAACGGAACGCCTCTTGGCGGGGCACTCGCGCATTGTCACGTCCGTGTCTACATCGGTGAGGACTACGACATGTTTGATTTGTCCGAGTATGACGAACCTCACGATATCGTGACATTATCTAACCAATATTATATGCAGACCTCAAACAAGGTGTTTCGCCAGTAACGGTTCGCGCGAGGAACCATCGCTAACCCTGTCCTCGATCACAGCTATGACGTTTTTCTGAATCTGACCAACCCGGACCACCGCTTCCACCTCATCGAGACCCAGCGGCTGGACAGGCCACGAACGACTGGTTGTACTCAATGAGGAGGGTGCGTACTGAATGTATGACCTGCAAGGCGAATACTCGCTTGGAAGCGAGGCCGGGGAGCGACGGATCATCGATGCGCAGATACCCGAGCATGCTCTCGTTGCGTTGCCAGGATCGTAGACGTTCTTGGAGGCGAAGGAGTAATCAGGAGGGAAGCCACTCACGCTGCCCAACCCAGGTCCGTACGTTCACTCGATTTTATCATCTCCATGAGCGCATACAGGCCGTGCGCAGGCTTGTCACAACCTCTCCAATCGCGGGCCATGTCGAAGCCCTGCTATCCGTAGAGACGACGAGATATAGTGTCGACGATCTAGAGAGCCTGGACTAGCGCATATCCTGCGGGCCATTCACCCATTATCGCCCTCCCGAGATGGTTAGTCGCTCGCCCTTCTCACCTTTTCTGCACTCCTTTGGGTCGTGTTGACCGACTTCGGGCGCAGCTTGGCCGGGTTCGACACGAGTGCGATGGCAGACCCATCAGGGTACGTGCATCAATCGGAGTGGTGTGGGAACGATGCAGTGCTCGTAGGACTGTTTGGGTACACCAGTTCGAATCACCCGCCATATGTATGCGCATACGATTCCAGATACTTCTACTCTGGGTCGACCATGCCGTAACGCTGGACGGTACCCGTATCATCGGTCCAGACACCTGTGATTTCGTTCAAAAGGTGCCCAGTACGTTTCCCGAATGCGCTCCCTTCGACCCCCCGTTAATACTGCGATGCAGCGTCCTCTGTCTCGGTCTTCCGTCCCGGCTCGATATCACCTTCTGTCATTCTTTTGACGCTTAGGAGAACTCTTCAAGGCCGTCGCCGAAAGCTGACGAAAGTATCCGTAGCATACGTCCAGAGCTCGCAGCAGCAGTAGACGAGTGCATCGACGCAGCTGCTCGGGAATCGGAGCCCTTCTGGCAGCGGCGCTTGCTGAACGTACGCTATGTCCTGTGCCCTCCCAATGTTGCCGATTTTATACATTCATCCGGGCCGCAAAGTCCGGTCGGTCCTCTACGACCCCACAGACTTTATCCAAGTCGGCTAAACGCTGAAGGTCCTCAACGTCGTGCGCTTCTACGAGATCGGCATCCCACTCTTCTACACGCAATACACCCAACTCTCGCCCACGCACCTCATCTCCCGCCTGCTAGCGCGCAACCTGCACCTCCTCGCGCTCCGCATCTCTACTTTGCCCTGCCGCCTGACGCGGTGCTCAAGCACCGGGCGTGCGTGAAGATCCTCCGCTCGAAGCCGCAGACGACTGGCACGGGCAAGAACGCGGACCTGGAGTCGGGCGACGAGGCGCTGTCCCGGGTCATCGTCGAGCGCGTCCGTGCGTTATGTCCGTCGGGAGGGTGATAGAATATGGCTGATGCAATGCATGTAGGACCCGACAGCGAAGCTTACGTCCGTCAAGGCCGCGCAGCCGCGCAGAAGTTCTTCTCCGAGGACAAGGACAGCTGATGTGAAGCTAAGGTTTGACTCGCCCAAGTTGATACATCATGCGCATATACTCATCCAAAGCCTAGATGATGGACGAGAGCGTACACCTCATGACGCTACAGCAAATACTCGAGAAGGAAGCCGACCGCAAGCTCGCGTTCTTCGGACAAAGCGTTCAGCCTCGTCAACGGCATGGCGAAGCGGGCGGACAAGATCAAGTCCGACTTCAAAGTTCCCGACAAGCGGCCCGTTCGTATTGAACAGTCTCTAGCCGACCGCTGACCACGATGGCACTGTAGGTTCTGGTATGTCAAGCTCCAAGCGCTCACTTCAATTCACGACTTCGAGGGCCTCGAAGTGTTTGCCAAATCGCGGCGGAGCCCCATCGGCTACGAGGCATTTGTGAAGCATCTTGTTGAGAAGGGGCACCAGAAGGACGCACTGTCGTACGTTCCTCGATGCGACGGCCCGAAACGCGCCGACTCGTACGTGCTGTGTAACGACCGGCGAGCTGCGGCGAAAAAGTGAAAGGAGCGGGGCAATCAGGCGAAGCTAGAGTGCGTCACCCGCTACTTCGTGGTGTCTGATATATGTGCGCTGATGTCTGGATTGGACAGGCAACTCCGGAAGTCATGCCCAAACTCGCCGATTGCGAGAGAGCTGGAGCGGGTGGCTGCTTCGATGAAGTAGGATGCCCACTCCTTGACCAAACGGACGTAGTAGTCAGAGCAGAAGTCGTGTTGCTACAGCTTTGTTGGGTATACGACCAGGTAGGAAGTGTCGAATGCCGCGCTTTGGGAGATGTTGCCTGGAGTACACATGACACTGAAGTCTACTGTGAGTTACCGATTGGCATCGGATGCCACTGGATGACAGTGGACTTAGCTGCCCATCCAATGACAACCAATATGACATCCAATATCAATGACATCCGATGGCTGTCCTTGCAATCCAACGGCGAAGCCTGGTATTCGTCGCTACCCAACGAAGTCCGGCAGCATCGGTCGAATTCCGGATATCTCCGACGATGTGCACCGGAAACTGCCGGAAATCAGCGCTGTCTACCGGAGTTCACCGACTCTGCCAGTACAGTCACTTGCGCTCTCTGTGCTTCCATCTTCTGTCATCCACCCGCGGACATGGTGCATCTCAACCGCGGCACTACGGTGTCAGGATCGTGCCATGTTGCTATGTCCTCCTCTGTGCTTTCCATCTGCTCAGTCTCAAACCTGGCACGCCCTGTTCCTCCACTTCTGCACGCATCTAGGCGAGTTGTCCGTTCCCTGTAATCTTGTCCGCCCACTACTCTTGGACGTCTGGTTCATCTTCTCATTCTCTTCTCATGTCTTGCCCCTCACCGCGACATGAACCGAGGTGCCCTGCGACTGCCCCTCGGTGTGGAGACATCTTGTCAGGGTCCCCGTACCAACATTCCGCCATCTCTGCACACGCCTGCCGGCAGTTTCGACGCCCCCACCCGCCGCTCGAACAATTCTGCGCCCTACTCCCGATACCTTCCCAAGATCAGTACTCTTGTATACCGCCCCCCTTTTCAGCGGCACTAGATTCAGAGAGCCGATGCCATGGCTAGCGATGCCAGGAATCAGGTGCGTGATCATGTTCAGTGCCCCGCCCTGCGCCTAGCGTGTATTGTCATCAGCGAAGGTCACTAGATCTGCCGCATTGCCAGTTCTACCATCTATGCTATGGCAGTACTGCGCTGCAGCAGATTCTAGCGTTCTTCCGACTATCGAGCGTGTCGACATCATTCACGACTGCCGCGTCCACATCCCTTATCACCCGAGGTCGTCGTCAGTGACTCCAAGAGTGCATTGTTGTGTACTAGGTTCCGAAGCGCGTTCTTTGAAGTACACCGACCAGGCCAGAGCGTGGGTCAGCGTCCCCGAACTCATTTTCCTGCGCAACGCAACGTTCCTGGCTTCTTCTTGCTGCGGCACTTCCTCATGCACTGCACGGCCTGAGGTGACATCTGCCAGCTTGTCAAAGGTGAGGGCCAGATCAACGTGTCGCCTTGTACGTCCGCTCTCATCAACAGCCCTCTCTTTAACCTTTCCTAGTCCTCCTGTCTCCTCGCCGGCGACGGAGGCATCTCTTTGAAACAAGGCTTCCTTGGCTACGGTGTCTCCGTTTTTGGTCGGCCGCACTGCAGTAAGGGGTCGATGGGCGCGAGCTGATAGATGGGGTTCCCTACCCGACACGTACCTCAGGGACCGCAGGTTGGTGGTCACTGTACATCTACCGCACTGAGGCCTTCGAGCTGACCGACGCGCTGCCTTAGTGGGCCGTTCTCCACACGCGCAGAGCCAAGCTGAACGAAAGTGCGAGCGAACAGCAGTACAGCCGGCTTTACACCGTCGAGCCACACAGTACGCTGAAGCACTCAGGGCGCGACGCGCGCTGGACTGCGACCGGCCGCGTCCGACCAGCGCGCTTCTGGGAGCTGGATTCGGGAAGATGACGATCAACGAACGGCATGGGAGTGTACCGCACTACCCAGCAGGAGGATGGTGGTGCTCGGAGCGCTCTTCCGCGGGACACTCACACGTCGTGTCAACTTCGACTTCGGCCGCGTCATTACGATGTGGACAGCTTCCGACTCTGACATGCTGCCCGAACGCCTGAGTATGGCGGACAGCCTGTGCAACGGGCAGGACGCGGGGTACGATGCGTCGGTGCGGAACATGATGTACCTTGCGGGCGTGCAGGTCGTGCAGGGCATCACGGGCGAGTGGGAGAACATGTATGCAAAGGGTATAGAGCCGCAGAACATCGGCACGCTTGGCTGTAACCCGCCGTTCGGATTGGGCACCCACTGGTGTTTCAGGCTCTGAGATAGCCGCGATCTGGTGCCATCGTATGGTGCCGGACAACTGTGGATCGCAGTGGACTTATCTGCTCATTCGATTCGCTGTCCACCGGACTCTACCGGAATACACCAAACCTTGCCGCTTCTGAGCGTACTGCTGCATGAACGCGTCTCGGGTGCTCTGCACATAATCGGCAGTGCTCGATAGACCTCGCCCGGTCTCTTTCTGTCCTCAGCCGTTCGGGGAAATTGTTGAGCCCGCGAGAGCACATAGGTACGCCTCCTGAGAAGATGAGTTTGCTGGCTCGCGAGGACAAGTGAATAGGCGTCCTATTTCTCTTACAATGGTGATTCGGTCACTTTGAACTGAACAATTGGTAGCCTAACTTTCCTCCTTTCATACCGACAGAGTATCTCATTCGCGGAGAGGACTTGCACGACTCGGACAATGTGGAGGATAAATAAGAGCCTTGGACTCTCGCGACTATTCGGTTGCCAAACACAACGCGTCATCGCAGTTTGCACCGCTTGAAGGTGAGCCCCGCGTATTGCCATCGTGAGTCAATGTCCCTTTGGCACTCATTGTATTACTCTGCGTTAGCTCTCGCATTGAAGGACACGTCGCGTCACCTTGCGCCAATCTAATCCTGCCTCGCGTGTTCGCTAGGCATCCACCTCGTACGCAAAGTCGTGACTCAGTGCATTGAAATCTCAACATCTTACACCCTTCCTACGTGCGTGGAGCAATACAGCTCACAGCTCAAGCTGGTGTACCCAATTCGCTGATCTCCGTGAGATTCCGTACTCTGCTTTTTCCAGCGACTAGTGGTAGCCTTGGAGGCGTCTGCGATCTGGAGACACCGGACCCCGCTGTGACGGCTCATCGCATGCGCCAAACGCGAACATGGTGCTGTGGGCTACACTTAGAGCCATCACAGCGAAGACCCAGGTCTCTAGTTCACAACGTTAGAAGGATAGACGAAGTAAGTTGATGCTGAATTTCTCGATGTCGCGAGCAGAAAGGCCCGCGGCCCGCATTGTTGGATGCACATCTGACTATACCGCGACTACTCAGCTACACATAGCTAGCTCTGTATCTCCACCGCGCGCTGCCGGTCCTACCGGTCCTGGATATCGCGCTCTGGGATACCAAAGATTCGCGCTACAACGCCCCCATTCACCAGCCCCTCAGGAGGCGCGTACACGAAAGTGTCAAGGTCTACAGCTAGATTGGGGGCGACAAGCCCATAGATGTCGTATCTGGAAGTCATGAGCGCCGTGCATGTGAACTGATCGCCGTCAAGATGGACGACACCACGGGCTGGAACCAGGCAAACTCTTGTGCGCTCATTCGCTATATGTCGTCGAGCACATAAGGGAGTTCAAGGCGTACGCCTGTATGCGGGGACGGTTCACGATCAAGAGCGCATAAGGGGACGTCAGAGAAGCTGGCAAAGGTGCCGGAGGGGGTGCAGCCGTTGTTCATCGAAGGTCAGTCGGCGATCACAGGAAATCCAAATCCTGACGTAGATGAGACATACACTTGGCAATTCGCTTTGTAGACTGTCGCTCCCCCCAAATTGAAGTGATATTGGACTTGAGTCAGCTGTTCGCCGATCGCTCTAGTACAATGTATATACCCTCGCTTCAACTTCTTATCGTATCGCACGAGATCAATGTCCCCGGAAGGTCGGGAAAATGAGCACGCTGTTAATATTTATGACCATGATACTGGATGACGCTACAGGTGCGACGGCACATCATGTAAAGTGCCCTAGGTTGAAGCAAGTCGGAAACGTTGCGAGACACATCCAATGCATGCTTCACTGTTGCGCATCTATCAAGGTACGCTGAGTGCATATGGTACCAAGCATTTATTCATGATCTTTACTAACGAAAGGTACGACTGATTTCATGAGATTGCAAGACTTGCAGCGCTCCCATTGCAAAGGTTCAAGTATGACGCCCCCATCCCTCCTACAGTATACCACTCGCGTACATGTTTCATAAGCACGACTGTTCACACTAGTTGGGGTATTGCTGCATTGGACGCACATCAAAGCCAGCGCCTACTGCTTGCCTTGAACAGCAGTATAAATATTTGCCGGGACTCCAGCTCGGACGATCACGCACCTTTTACATGGCAGAATTACTTTGCAGGGGGTGCTCGCCTTTCTGGAAGAGTTCCCTGTCTTTCATGCAATCTTCCCTTGTCCTCGAGTATGCATTACGTAGCTCCCACAGCAGAGAGTGAACCTTTGAGACCGGGTTCTCGACATAGATGGGCTGCATAGAGCCACTGGCGGTGTTTGGTATGAAGTAGAGCTCGGCCGGCATCGACGCATTTCCTAACGTCGCCATGGCTTGTACGAGAAACGCGTAAGGATTGATACGCTGTACGAATTTCTTCTTTCTTGTGTGATTGAAATCTATACAGATCTCGAGTGTGCATCCGGGATTGGGGTTGTTGGGAATAATGTGGGTCTTCAACATGCCCACTGAACGGCTGCGGGCCCTCATGTCGAACAAAACCTGATGGGGACATGTCGGACTTAAGACGCAGGGAAGCGGTTCATCCGAGTCGTCCGAGGGTTGCGGGGAACCCAGTCCGGTCAACCAAAAGCTCAGGTCCAAGATATCTGCTGTCTCTGAGGTAGATTGCGATACCCAGATCAAGGAGAGTTTCCCGCTGAGATCCTATGAACATATTGGCATGTTACGGAGCTGGTCCCTTACTGTTGATTATCACACACCTTGATCGATGGAATCCTCCGGTCCCTTAACGTTCCCTCCGCAATTCGCTTGTTCCAGTCGTCCTTCTCGAATTGCAACAAGCTCTCAAGATCCATAATCGGGGGACAGAGGACATATTTGACCTCAAGGAGGTCTTCAATATGCTTATCGCACACTGTCATAATCTTAGTTTAGCTCGCACAATTTACACGATTGCTCAAAGTCTCTCTCACATGGGAAAAGTGTGTCGGGGCTGTCTACTGCCAATGTAGCTATATTAGCTTCTTTGAGCCATTGGATCTATGCAGAATCTAGCCATGAGTACAAAGGCTTGCGGAGAAATCGACAACGGACCTGGCTCTTGCCTCTAGCATTGTCGAACAAAACGCGATATATTTTGTGCTTTTCATCGCGCCACGGACAGAGAGCACACCGGTCGTTGTATAGTTCCGCAACGCTCTGCAGAACAGTTTCGTTGGCCTTAGATTGAGCTGAGTTCAGGGGTATGTCCTCCATGGTGGCAGAGAATATTCAGGCTATGAGACGGATTACAATCTCGGAATGAGTGTAGCGAGTGAGTGATGTGACTTGCTGTCAGATGGTGCAAGTATGCTTGTAATTTATACCACAAGGCTAGCGCGTGATTCCTTCCGCTTCCTTGGCGCTGTGTCATAGCACGCCTGATCAACATCTCCATTCACGGAGTCCTCGAGCTTGACAACAAGTTGATGGCCATGCTAACATCCCATAGCCTATCAGGCATAGTAATGGAGGTGATTTCATGGTGACCTGAACCTTCACCATCATTAGATCTTACAACCTGTTGCTCTGAGTGCGTATGCTAGTGAGTGTCGAGTCCGGTATGATGGAGACCTCATCATTTCAGGTACAGTTATGCGCGGCTCAAGGATGTAAATCGAAATGTGGCGGAGTCTCCGAGTTCTGACTTAGAGAAGTAGCTATACAGCTATAGGAGGTCTAATTAGTATATATATATGAGGTGAGCACGATAGGCTGGTATTATACCTCATCAAGCCTGTTCTCATTTGTCGCCTACCCTCGACCTCACTTCAGAAGCTCCTCAATATGAAAGCCAATACATCGCTTCTCAACGTGCCATCTCGAGACTCCTCCGTTTCCATAAACTCCACACAGCGGCACAACATCAGGGATGCATGGAAAAGCAGGTGTATCCTCTGCGGTCACCTGCATCGACCAAAGCAACCTACGAAGCATATTCAGTGCGCTCATCTGATATCCAAGACACACTATGATGATCATCAGGTATGTTGTACTCAAACACACACTAGGTTCAACGTCCTCAGCACGAGCTTGTTATTATGCCAGCTAATCACGGCCTGCAAAAACTTCAATATGGTCTCCAGAACACCGGGAGAGGAGATCTTTGACAAGCTGTCTGATGGAAATTTCATTTCCTGTGAGTCAATTCCCACTTCGTGACAACATAGATGCCCACAGGCCTAACTACAGATCACCAGTATGCCATAAGCATCACACTGGATATGATGCTAGAGGGTTATGGACGTTTACGCCCGATCTTGGTCACATTCAGAGAATCAACAAAGCGTTAGAGAATGGCGAAACATATACCGTGAGATTCCAGTTCCTTGTATGCACGCATGAGCTGAATACGGAGAATAATTGCGTACATAGGCAATGCCTGTCAGGGTACTAGTGTTCCACTGGCTTGGTGGTTCTGGTACCGAGGACTATCAGATTGGTCATTATCGACATGCATGCTCGAAGGCCATATTGCCGGATAAGGAAATAGAAATACCGCAAGGTATCGCCATCACCTTGAAACCTTCCCAAGTCCATCCATTTGTTGATGTGAAGACCCTTGTGGCGGAGACACACATTGAGCTCCAGCTGACACTTCGGGGCCAGACACATGAGCGATACCTTCCAGTGGACATCGCACTCATGTTCAAAGCAACGAATGGCGGAATCTCCAAACCAGTACCATATCCCAATGTTTGCCTGGTAGAATCGGATGGCCAGGTATCATTGAAGCGCGGTAGCATGATCACATACTACGCGGAATTGATGGAAATTCCGGGAGCTCATCATAACAAGATATCAGCAGATCTCCCTGGAATATCTGGATTTCCGTAGATTATATCCCACCCTACTGGAGATGCGGGAAGGAGATGAGTGTGATTTGCCGGAGAGTGAGGAGGAACCCGAAACTGATGAAGATGAATCAGAAGATGAGCTTGACGAGACTCAAGATAGTGACAGGGATGAGGCTGAGACAAGCCAGGGCAAATCTTCCTAGGCACGTCTCCGACGGTCTACTCTGTCAAGGGTGCAGCAGGGTACAGGGGGTAGTGCATCTGGGCAGAATGGTGGAAGCGTTAGGGCCGTCAGATCGTTGTTGCCTCATCATACATCGGATTACACAATTGTAGTCTGGTGCTCTCACAGAGGGAATAGAAAAAACCATTTGAGACAACTAAGGGACCATGAGTAGCGTAAGACGCGAAGCTCGAAATCTGCTGAGTAGTCAATCTGGAACGTTAGAGTTGCTGTACGTCTGTACGGAATGATCATAGGACCAGGAACGGACACATATAGGGCCACCCGTTGCTTCATCTCTGACACGGAACAGTACACTGGTACTAGCCGTTGTCAACAGATTGCGACAGGTTTTAAACCCTTGATTGCATCAAGTGTATTCCTGAAAACAACAAAGACTGCATTCGCGACATGTGCCACTGGAGAAATGCCAAGTAACCGCTGTAGAGGGTCTCTGAGTTACCTCAGGGCCAATGGTATACAGGTGAGTCACACCGTGATTGATGGGAATCATCAGGAACCAACAGAAGCCTCTGAAACAGCTATCATGAACATCGTTTCGCGGTTGCTCGGTGGTGCTCCGGGCCCACTCATCATTCTCAAGTCTGTTGGAATCCTGGCGTCAAGATGGCGAGCTCGCGGAACGAGCGCCACAGGTCCCGCCCCCCGACGGATACCCGCGCCCTTATCTACCCCTATTTAGCTACGTATATAAGCCTTATTGTATCTACTGTGTACGGCACGCGTTTGCACCGGCCAAACGCGAATCCCATTTGTGCCCGCTTGCCCTCAAACTTCTTCACAAACGTGTCTCCTCTGCCCGAAGGATAATTCGAGGCACTGCCCAGTGGGGCCGAAGCCACTCGACGATCACACGAACCGACGACCCGTGACGACGACCGACCCGACGACGACCGACCCGACGACGACCCCGTGCACCCCGACGACCCCGTAACCATGACCGCCCCGCACTCCCCGCTGCTCCCGCCCCGATGGCACCGCCCACAATTGCGAAGCTCGCCGACGACAACTACGCCGAATGGGTTATCGGCATGGAGGCCCTCCTTGTTCGCAAGGGTCTCTGGGAGGTTACGAGCGCCCCTGCTGATGAAACCCGCCCCTCCGGCTCTGATAACACAAAGGCTGTGCGTGCCTGGCGTGCGAAGATCGCAGAAGCGCGCGCCGAGATTATCCTGAATATCGAGCCCACCCAGTACGCCCACATCCAATCACAAGACGTTCACGAAGTCTGGACCGAGCTCCGTCGCGTCCACCGTGCCCGCGGCTTTGGTACCCGGGTCGCGCACCGGCGCACTTTCTGGCGCCTAACGAAGCGCCCCGAACAAACGATGACATCGTGGATCGCTGACGTCCGCCGGGCCGCCTTCCGCCTCGAGGAGATTGACGCCTCTATCTCCGATGAAGACCGCATCCTCGTTCTCACGAATGGCCTCCCCGATTCGTACTCTCAGCTGGTCGTCAATCTCGACTCCACCCCGCCTAGCGAGCTTACCATCGATTACATCATCACCCGCTTACTTAACGAAGAGTCGCGCCAATTGTCCCTCAACCCGCCTCATCATGACTCCGAAGTCGCCCTTGCTGCTTACACGAAGCCCCGCACCCCGCTCGAGCGCATCACCTGCTTCAAGTGCTCAAAGAAGGGCCACTATCAGCGCGACTGCCCCGAGCTCAAGACTGAAGAGGCCAACTGCGCATTTTTGGCAACCGTTAGCGCCGATCGGCTTCTTGCCGAGAAGGAGACGGAAGCGTGGTAAACGCCCCGATTAAGGGGATGTATTAGACTTATCGTACGTTATCCCCTATTTGTGCGGACACAAACCCCTCCTTCCTTGCTCGCTGTTTCCCTTATCCCCGCCCCGTTCCATTTGTTTGTTA
>NW_006766901.1:172868-188535 GCF_000275845.1 Dichomitus squalens LYAD-421 SS1 | reverse complement strand
CCACCCGCTCGAGCGCATCACCTGCTTCAAGTGCTCAAAGAAGGGCCACTATCAGCGCGACTGCCCCGAGCTCAAGACTGAAGAGGCCAACTGCGCATTTTTGGCAACCGTTAGCGCCGATCGGCTTCTTGCCGAGAAGGAGACGGAAGCGTGGTAAACGCCCCGATTAAGGGGATGTATTAGACTTATCGTACGTTATCCCCTATTTGTGCGGACACAAACCCCTCCTTCCTTGCTCGCTGTTTCCCTTATCCCCGCCCCGTTCCATTTGTTTGTTATCCTTCGCTCGTTGCCCGCGCTCGCTCGAGGGGATGTGTTGGAATCCTGGCGTCAAGATGGCGAGCTCGCGGAACGAGCGCCACAGGTCCCGCCCCCCGACGGATACCCGCGCCCTTATCTACCCCTATTTAGCTACGTATATAAGCCTTATTGTATCTACTGTGTACGGCACGCGTTTGCACCGGCCAAACGCGAATCCCATTTGTGCCCGCTTGCCCTCGAACTTCTACAAAGTCGGCATAGGGACTTCCGCATATGTGACGGACTTCCTCCTACTTCGTTCAGGACCAGTAGATGCACTTGAAATGGAGAAAGGGCGCCATACTAAAACCATGCCGCGATGCAGAGGTAAATACGCGTGGAAAGATAGCTGAAGATGATTCTCACGATGGCAGATCAGAGATTATGGGTCAGCTCGTATACATCTTATGTATCCCGCCGCCACCATATAAAGAGCCGACATATAGCCTTCCGGGTTCCGTCAATCAACCACCTCGCACATTCTCTAGACTTCTCTGGACAGATCAGAGACTCCATCCGATCAGCACACACGTCATGAGTCATCGCTCTGAGAGCCCCACCGGGCGTGTAGCGCTCTTGATGGAGGGGGTCGACCCAGAACGTTTCCCAAACCCCATTGCTGTGATGGCTTCAAGGCTACACGGAAACGTGTGCCTACTTTGTGAGAAGACAGAACCCATCAGAGCTTGTCCAGTCATCGTGGACAGGACATATTATGAGGTACGCACTCAGATTTACCAGTCTATTCAGCCTCCGCGACCGACGACTGATGGGCCTTTCCAGAATACAATCGCCTGGCTTCAATGTGTCGGGAAACCAGTGCCTTTGGATGATGACGAAACAGAGGAAGCAACTCAAATCACCGATATAACGGGTTACTTGACGCGTAAGGACTCCCCGCATTCCTCGGTCCAATTTTCTTAGAGCTGAGTTCCGATACTAGTATGCGATAGTCATGCGGCACAGTATAAGGAGCAAGTGTGGCGATTTGTACCAGCCAATGTTGACGATCTATCGAGCAAGGCGTCCATCTGGTTTGACAGCCATTCACAGACCAGACCAACGGGACAACCAGTAGGTGCTGCGATGAGCGTACTCATGCCGTTTGATACACTAACTACCCCAATCTCCATCCCTCTGTGTGTGTAGCTTCCCCATGAGTCTTTCGACTTGGTAGTCTTCCTCCCAAAAGAAATGGAGGATCTCGACGCTATATTTGCGAAGCACGCGTCTACATGCGCTCAGACCGAAGACGCCGGTTCTCGTCGAGTGCTCAAGAACTTCAAGTCGATAATATTGCAGCCGTTCCTGGCATTCGCGGCCACTTTGCCAATGATAGGAGGGGCGTATGTTCCACCTCCGGATGACCATCTACTATCATTGGAGAGTGCATGCCGGCAGGTTCGACAACAGTGGAACGATTCAGTCCAGAGGGGAAGTAGCCCCGGGTTGTGTCGCGGACTTGAGGGAATCTCAGACTTCGTTAGAGATCTCCGGTTGGCAAAGCGGTCCCAGAATAAGCCTGAGGAGTAAATATTGTCTAGATACATGTACAGATGTAGGAGTATTGATGTCGAACTTGACGATGATGTGCTATCCCAGATGCTCCGGTATAGGTGACGCGTCCGAACTCGAAGGGAACGCGGGATTCAGCAGGGAACAGGGCGAATCGGAGAACGCAAGCGGGTTCAGGCTCGATACTACACCTAGGGAGTATTGAGGCGTTCTCCGGCTCAGAACGGGTACACCGGTAAACAGCTAGAGTTGACTCCCAGGCCATATGCGACAGACCACAGACCCTCAAAGTGTTCTCCCATCGCGTAATAGCAGAATGTACCAGAACGCATTTGACCGCCCGCTGGACACATCGAACCAACCCAGGCAGTCTGACCCGACAAGCCACGGTATCGCCCGTTCGCCCCCCGCGCAAGATTCGTGGCTTTTCGAGTCGAAGGCGTACTGATGGAACAGCTGGTGTCAGTCAGGATCTGCGCCATCGTACACATCGTAGAACTCATCAGATGGTCGACTCGTCGGCTCCTGGTCCAGCGGGATGATTTTGGAATCGAGAGAGGAAGGAGGTATGATAACGATATTGACCACGATTGCGAGCGACACCAAGTAGACCGTCAGATACAGTAACTCCTACGAATGTCATGGAGAACTTAGTTTCGCCGGTATTGAGTACGAGGCCTAGGCACGTACCATTGGTTCATAGCACATCATGCCTCGCCCACGAGGGCGACACTCGAACAGACATGTCTCCGCGAGTTGATTCTGACGGCATTCAAGTTCCAGCTGCTGCGCGCTGACGCTAAGCTTCTTGCGGAATGACAAATGTAACTTGAACGTCTGCCCTTGCTGCGGAAAGATGTCGGAATTACAGGTTGCTCCCCGCCAGGACGTGTCATGTCGGCGTCGCAAGCTATACAAGTAACAAGCCTCATCTATGAGACGGGGAAAGACGGAAACGCAGACGTACGCTCACCACTTTGTCCAGTAGTACGTTGGTCAACACCGAACCGTCGTGACACACAGCAAACAGGACAGTTACGATACAGACCATCCACTAGGATAAGATGCCACCGACGATTGGTACTGGAGATGCTGGGGGCTAATTCACGACAGGTCCATCGCAATGGATGAATACCGGGTAGCTGAAGGCGTCTCCTCACAACTTAGACTTCACACGCGCAGATATTGAACTATGCCGAAATATAGGATAAATAAAAAGTACAAGATAATACAACAGTGACGAACGGCGGCCCCAGGAAAATCTACTTCGCACCCGCAGACGAGAACTGGTGAGGAGAGGATTGCAATCAGCAACGCTCCTTGATGCTGTTCCAGAAGGCGACTCACTTTTGTTACAGACTTGGTACCTTCCGAGATGGCGTGCTTCGCGAGCTCACCGGGGAGAATAAGGCGGACGGCAGTCTGGATCTCGCGGGATGAGATCGTCGACTTCTTGGAGTAGGATGCGAGCTCTACAGAGGGAGTCATGTCAGCTCGAACTAGAGAACCCGAATAAGGCTGGAGGACGTACTGGAAGCCTCGGTAGCGATGCGCTCGAAGATATCGTTCACGAACGAGTTCAAAATGGCCATGGCCTTGTTGGAGATACCAGTATCGGGGTGTACTTGCTTAAGCACTGAAGATTCATGTCAGCTCCCAGTATCCCTATCGCCCAACTGCGGTGAACGAAATACACACCCTTGTAGATGTAGGAGGAGTAAGTCTCCTTACGGCCCTTCTTACGCTTCTTCTTCTCGCCCTCGCCGCCTGCGCCGCCGCTCGCAGCCTTGGCGGTCTTCTTCGCGCCCTTCGCACCCCCCTCGGAGGTTGTCTTCGCCGGCGCCTTCGAGGCAGTGGACGCGGGAGCCTTGCCGGCAGTGGAAGCGGGCTTAGGGGCCATTGCTGCTAGTTGTGTAGGTGGTGGTGATTGACTGGTGAGGTGACGCGAAAGGGCCTGTAGGCGGGAGGACGGTGGATGAGATATCCAGGTGCGATAGGCGGGGTATTTATGTGGAGGCGTTGTGCGTGTTTGGCTGCGACGCGTCCCAACGCGCTGAACCTTATTTTGTTGAACGCCATCAACACCATCACGTGCGTCCTCTGCACGCGCGCGTGCCTCTCGCGTCACCCTGTCCCGCGCTCGTATAAAGCCCGCTAGGTGCCCTGCGGCAGGGGCCTCAACTCCGTTCTCCGTCGCCTGTGCCCTTGGTCCATCTCACCACCACAACCACACCAACTTCACTCAATCTACAACATGTCTGGAAAGGGCAGCGGCAAGTCCAAGTCTGGCAAGGCTTCCGGCGAGGCAGCAGCTGGCAAGTCCCAGTCTCGCTCTGCGAAGGCGGGTCTCCAGTTCCCCGTCGGTCGTGTCCACCGTCTCCTCAAGAAGGGCAACTACGCACAGCGCGTTGGTGCTGGTGCACCTGGTGAGTGGTACTTTCTCTCCCATACCTAGTACATCCTAGGGAAGAATTAGGAGCTGACTGGTACCGCGTGCCACAGTGTACCTCGCAGCGGTCCTCGAGTACCTTGCTGCCGAGATTCTCGAGCTTGCGGGTAATGCGGCTCGCGACAACAAGAAGCAGCGGATTGTGCCTAGGCACTTGCAGCTTGCTATCCGGAACGATGAGGAGTGAGTATTTTCTCTTTGTGTGCTTTCGAGCCAGTGCTCATCGCGACATGCGCCCCACAGGTTGAACAAGCTCCTCGGGGACGTCGTCATCTCGCAAGGAGGTGTTGTGCCCCACATCAACCCTGAGCTGCTTCCCTCGAAGACATCAAAGGGCAAGAAGGACAGCCAGGAGGTTTAGAGTGGACGTCGTGTTGTATTCACCACCGCTGTTGTATTATTTATGTACTATCTCTTCTATTCTCGTCTAATCCGATTCCCTCTGTACGACCAAGAATTTTCAGAAACGTGAGGCGAATTGTTGCGGCTTCGTTCGGATTCATGTCGCCTCAGCTGGATCAACCAAGCACTTCAGTGCCCGGCCATCGTGGATGAGGCTGCAAGGCACTGGATTTGGACTAAACCAGGGAATCGAAGCGCCCTGGAAGCGCGTGTGATGGATCCGGCGCTGTCCGCCGTTGTCGCTAGCCTGTGTTCTATCCATCTCCAGTTTCTCAGCCACCTCCCAGCTCCCTTTCCTTCCCTCCACATTTTTGTATTTCTCTTCCTGTCCTGGCTTTTTCTTCGCCTTTACTAGACTCAGCTACTATCCGACCGAGAAAGGCACACATGGCGACTCTGACGCGGACGCGGCCCACGTTCCAGGTTGAGGACGCGCCAGAAGCGGACGTGGAAGCACGTCGTCCGCTCCACCTCGACATCCCGACGCCTTTTCCTCAGCTCGTCCACTCGGCGGGGCAGCGCCGCTCGGATGTCAAGACGAGCTCGAACGGCCTTGATACCCCTCAGACGACGGAGGGAACGAGAGAGGCGGGGGAGAGCGTGGGTGCTGGGACGGCAGCTGAGGCACCGCGCACAGACGAGCAGACTGAGGCTACGGTTAGTTCGGTGAGTACTCTACTATATCCTGGTTTCGGTTCCCTCGTTGTCTATCCCATGCGGGAGAGATTCCTTCTAGCGAGCTCGATTAGCTACAGGGTGCGGGGCGTTGGCTGCAGAAGCGGAGCGTTGCTATCCTACCTGCGGCCATCTTCTCCATCCCTCACGAATACTAGAAGGCGGGTCATAAGGGGGTCGTGGAAATGGATCGTCTCCTGGATGACAGATGTTCACCGTGCTTGCTCCTCGGACCATCGCGGGAAAGCGCGCCTTGGTGTCGAAGGCTGGCAGGCTTGACACGTTCTATCGCCCATATCATCTTCTCCACGCCGATGCTTTCCAATCTCTGCTGCTGCAGGGCTGGGGCTGTGTGAGACTGCGAGACGCACTATGCATACCAGCTCGACATGTCGCGGGGCTGACAATACCGGCTCCGAGTTGTCTGGGGTGTCGTGCGGCTATACTAGAACTGTGTAAGCCCATCCTTCCTGATGTCGCAGTATGCTCCAGCAGGTGCTGCTGCGGCCGTTCATCCTGATGTCGAGGTGACATCGCGCACGGCAAGGAGGCCGGAAAAAGGGAAGCGCAGCGCCACATGCGATGCGGAACGAGTCGGGGCTCGCTCGCGCACGGACGATCGTGGTCCTGGTGTGCCCGGTGGCTGGTTCGTGAGAGTAAGAGTGAGAGCATCCTCTCGCTGCAGGTTGAGGCAGACGACGCGGACGCGATTGCAGAAGTGGAGATGCTAGGGCAATTCTTCGTCTGCTACCCGTCTCATCTAAACGCCATCAAACACACCCCATCTCGGATACGCCGCATCGCATTCTGATACTGTGCTTGCTGTGGTCGGGCGGAAGCCTGCTCTCTATGTCAGCTCTCTCATAGTCGTCTCGTCTCATTTTCCCCCTACGCCGCTTCCGGTCTTCCATCCTCGCTCTCGAAGCCCATCACCACTGCCCGACGACCGCAGGCACTAATCACTAACCGCATCCTCTTCCTTCCCCCATCAGGACGAACTGGCCTCGTCCATATTAAACGTGCAGAAGTCCTGCCTGACGACCCTCAACGACCTCCTCTCCACCTCCTCCAACTGGCGGCCTATCATCCCGGACCGCCGACACTCGATGCCGTCCCCACGCAGCCCCCACACCGCCACGTCCCCCCTCGCGCTCTTCGCCTCCATCGCCGCCGCGTCCTCATCGTCCACATCACCGTCTGCGGCAACCTTCTCCCCGTCGTCGTCGTCCCCAACCCCGCTCCAGACCCTCGTCCTGAACCTTCGCGCGCATGAGCAGGGCGCCGGCCCATCCGAAAACGTAGACACCGTGATGGTCGAGCGCGTCCCCACCGCCGACCTCGCCGACGAGCCCGCGCTCGTCCGCGAGCTCCAGCAGCGCGTCGACCGCCTCGCGCTCACTCGCAGCACCCTGAGCGCGCACGACGCCGCCCTCGCCCGCGCGCTCGTCTCGCTCGTTGCCCAGTTCTCCAGGCTCGCCGCGCTCCATGCTCCGTCATCGCACGCCGGCGCGAAGTCCCCGACGGCGCTGCCCCGCACGATGTCCTGGGGCAACACGCCCGCCGAATCTGCGTCCGCGTCCACATCCGCGTCCGCGTCGGGAGGCGACCCGCTGGCGCGGCTGCAGCGGCAGATTACCGATCTGCAGCTCGTGCGTGGGTCGGAGGACGGGGGCGGCTCGGAACCGAAGCCGGCCGTGCAGGCGGTCGAGACCGCGTTGCTGTGGACGCGCGTGGACCAGGAGTTCGACAGGATCCTGGAGCTCGCGGTGGACCCCGAGTCTGGGGACGCTGGGCTTGTGTATGGAGAGCAGGATAGCGATCGAGATCATCTGCCGCCGGAGTACGAGCCGGGGACGTACGACCCGTTCGCGTCTGACGCGGAGCTGCCGATATACGACGCGGGGGACTATGATGGAGCCGGGACGGACAAGGAGAAGGGCTCGCCCGAGCGGTCGCACCACCATCGTCTGCGAGAAAGGGAAAGGGAGCGGGAGCGGGAGGGAGGGGGGATGAGCGAGAAGATGCGCATGGACCTCGAGGCGGTCGCGCTCGCGATCGACCGGCTGTACGTCGTCGCGCCGCAGCTGCACGATCAGCGGGTGGAGCTCAAGAAGAGCAAGCGCGAGCAGCTGGAGAAGATGGAGAGGGCGCGGCTCGCGAGCTCGTCGCGGCTGAAGGAGCTGTCGCAGGCGAGTGCGAGTGCGAGTGGGAAGGGGAAGGACGCAGAGAAGCAGAGGGTGAGGCCTGGAAAGGAGCGGGCGAGGGAAGAGCTGGAGCTGGAGAGGATGGTTGAGTTGATAGGGAGGGCGAGCGAGCGGAAGCTGGTGGACCAGGCGGTCGTGCTGGATGGTGGGATGGAGGCGAAGTTGGAGCGAGCGCGGCAGAGGGACCAAGAGAAGGTACGTGTTCCCTTCATATATATGGTGTCCTGAACGACCTCTGAGTGTTTGTGTGCAGCGTGAAGCCTTCGTCACCCGCCTCGCACGACATTCCGACGCGGGAAGACTGCACTCGCAAGAAGCCGTGCTCGCCAAGAAGAAATTCAAGGATCCCGACGCGATGCTCACCCTCCCGGAGTTCATTCGCGAAGGCGTGCCGCAGGAAGTCCAGCTGCAGATGCAGATCAACGATGCCAGAGCGATGCTCTCCCTTCCCGAGTTCGTGCGCGAGCCCGTCCCCGAGCATATACAGCCTGCAGCCCCTCCTCCTACCCCGATCTCGCGCAGGAAGTCGTTTAGGCAGCTAAGGAGTCGGAGTCTGTCGGCGCCGCCGCTAGCGTGGCTTCTCAACCAGAGTCCGAGGTCGTCGAGTCCTAACCTGCCAGAGACGCCGGAGGGCGAGAAGGAGAAGGAGCCGAAGAAAATCAAGTTGAGGACGAAAAGGCCGGGATCGTCGAGTGGGATCGTCGCGCCGCCTCTACCAGTGCAAAGTAAGGAATAACGCTGCCTTCAGTCTGTCCTTGGGCTGACGTGTTGCGACTAGGTACAGCTGGACTGGACGTGCACTACGTTGCGGAGTACCACGAGACGCTCCAGCATATCCTCGTATTCTTGAACGTGCAAGGTATGACACCAGGAGCGAACCTCGAGGCTGAGGTCGTTCCCGTGTCAGAGTCCTCTACCGGCGAGCGCAGCCGCCTGCTGTTGCGCTGCGGCGCGTCCACCTCTCCGCTTCTTACCCTCCCCGCGCCAGTGCCTCCAGGCGTGAAGGAAGTGAAGGTGGTCGGACAATACTACGAAGTCAAGCTCCCCGTTGTCTCACCTCCTACTTCGCCCTTCGACACCCCTCCCGCGATCCTGGACGCCACACAGCTCCTCTCGACAGCCCCGACGAGCTTCGTCTGCGCAGCGTGTTCCCTCCCCCTTGTCCAGGCGTCAAAACTGCACGAATACCGTGACCTACCCTCCGAGCACTGGGCCGAACTCGTCGACGCGTGGATGTGCCATTCGGACCAGCGGCTCCACGAGCATGTGAAGAAACACTCGGTGCAGGGCTTCTGGCCGCAAGAGGGCGAGGCTCTCGTGGGTGGCAGCTACATCCTCTTCGAGGAGTCGGCCGTCGTGCAGAATAACGTCTGGCCTGCGAGCGAAGACGATCACAAGGTGAGCAGCCAAATTTCTGGGTTACGTCTCCTGGCTCTCTATCACCGTAAGACTGCGTGTAGCGGGACCTATCCCTTATCGCGGGATAGACGTGTCGCGAGGCAGCAGGTCGGGGCTGGATTGAGCGGCTGTAGGACGGAAAGAAGGCCGTCGCTGGGTGAGCTACCAGCGGCAGTCGTCGTGTCCGCCTGAGCGTATTGTGGCGGTCCTCGGAGCCCACGAAGGTTCTGGGGATCCGTCCGATATTGCGAGGGCTCGACGCGGCGACGGCAGGAGTGTTCCTCCTTCGGCTGATACAAAATGTCCGAGATGGACAGTGGCGTTGCCGCTGGTTACTTGCTTAACAACTCTCGTGTGGCTGAGATCACTGTTGCGGGAGCTACATGCGAGGACACAATTTTACGTGACCGTCTAGTAATCTGAGTTGACATCGCGGCGGGTGGACCTGTAGTCTGGATCGGACGCTGACGAAACCCAACACAGCAGGACGATGGCTGGAGACGCACGCGCTGTATCTGCGGTGCTATCATCGGCCGTTGTCAAGATCGTCCGTCGCCCGACGGTCATGGGCCACTGGTGTACCGCCTTGCGAAATACGCCGTCCGACCCATGAACGCGAACGCTAGGTATGTAAACCGACTTCCCCTGACATCTGAGCGTCTGTCTCAGCGCGATTTGGAGCCTAGTCCCGCAAAATTACCTCTCTCCGCGTTCATCGCAGAAGACATGAACGAGTTCGTCCATGCACACGCGACTTACCGTTTCGTCGTTTTCGATGAGGAGGAAGAGCGGCCCCGTCTTCTCGTATGTTGTTCGAACTCCGCTCTTCATATCAACTTCTCGTTATCTGACCTTGCCCTTGCCCACATGCAGATATGGCTTTTCAAGCCTAGCATGCGTCTGTCCTACGCAGTTCCGACGCAATACGTACTCGCGAAGAGCGCGTCAGTACGAGCGGGGAAGGTTCTGTTCAGAATCCTCGACACAGCTGCAGCATATTCGGACCTCGACGGGTAAGGAAGCTCACTTAGACGTCACCGTCATTCCGATCCTCACGGGATTCCCAGACTGCTGAAGCGATATCCGGGGTTCCCACAAGCGGAGCACCTTTACTACCCTCGAAGCATCTGCCGGCGGCTTGCCGCTCTCCTTATGGAGAGCAACAAAGCGTACCCTGAGAACATGCGTAGGATGACTGGGCTTGATGTCGGCTGGCTGCAACGCGCCTGAGTCTATCGTTTCCGTATGCCTCAGTTCAGCTGCACATTGCATTCACACACGCACTAGGCAACCTCCCCACACCGACACACAATTGCTTACATCTTCTCCATCTCGTGTAGATATCTTGCGGCTATTCACGGCCCTACGGCGGCTTGTGTGAGTTCTTGTTGTATCGTCCTCGTATGCTTGAGACATACATTCACCCTGGTTCGGCCTCACATCTTCCGGCTTACTGGCAGCATAGAAAATGTATATACCTTGACTGGTGTGTACCTTCATCTTCGATATATCTATATCCTCATGGGACGACATGCAATAGAGGCCCTGACGACCTGTATGCAACGTCTCCTTGTCACTGACGATTTGCCGGATATCTGCAGGACGTGTGGGGCATCTGGAAATCGATATCTTACATTTCCACTCTCGCCGATCGGGATGTTGCCTGCGACGATTTACGCACCTGGACCTCTGGCAGGCCCAATCCCAGCTGTTATCCAAGGTGACACTCCTCTCCCAGCGACTAAGCCCTTTAGACTTGAACATACAAATCCGAAGTCTCAGCTCGTGGATCAGTGCTGGTTCAGATCTACAATGTGATGAAGAAAGTGTTGTCCTAAGGCTCGCACACGACCATGATGAGCAAGTGTGCTTAGACGTTCGGATCGCCCGCAGGGCGGCGCAAACATGTCGGTTGACTGGTGTCCGCAGGCGGATTGGCCAAGGCGACTGCGCCCCTTTCACAGATGAGTTATGAGTCCACTCCGACTTCCACGGGTTCCAGCATTCCACAAATCCGGAGAACAATCTCTGCAGCTGGGGTCGGGCACTCCCACAAGATTCATCTTCGCGAAGCAGCATGACACTTACGTTAGGTGCACTTGCGGCAATTGATTCCCCGTGAACATGCTCTCGTGACGTCGCTTCGCATTCTGTCCCGCCGCAAAGCTCTAGAGTCGGCCCGTTTTCTATTCTCCGTGCTTGGAACGAGCTTTGTTGTCATAGCACATTAGCAGGTGGGTGCCGGCGTTAGTATACCCCGAATAATATATAGTTGACGACCCCCATCTTTGCTTCCCTCCTTGTCAGACGGCGCACACCAATTGCGTAGCCCTCTTCTTGCGCTGCCGATGACGCCAAGCCTACTTCTGCAAGTACCTGTGATCTGTGGGGCCAGCTGGTTTCTTTGGAAGCTCCTGCGGCCGTTCGTCGTGAAGAATGCACTAGACAATCTACCCGGACCTGCAAGTGCTTCTATCCTCTGGGGTGAGTGGTATCCGTGCGCATCATCTAAATATTCGGTCAACCTACCGTGTCTTCTTTTCAGGAAATCTCAAACAAATATATGACAAGCAAGGCTGGGAGTTCCACAGATCGCTCGAGCAGTATGGCCCCGTCTCTGCCCTTCATGGAAGGTTCGGGGTAGGTCTTATGACTCATGGCTCTCGCACCAGATCTTCCATCCTCATGCTATGGACCCAAACAGCAAAAGATTGTCTATGTCTTCGATCCCAAGGCCATGCATGCTATCGCAGTCAAGGATCAGTATGTCTACGATGAGACGCACTGGTTTCTCCGGTGAGACTTTGCTTGCAATCGAACCTTTCGAAGTGTTGACCGTTCGTGGTTCGTGCCAGAATGAACAACGCAACCTTGGGTCCCGGACTCCTGGCTACCACCGGTAGGTGGTCTGGCTTGCTTCTCACTAGATCAACCGGCTCATTGCCGGGATCACGTGCTTTTTCAGGCGATGTTCATCGTCGCCAGAGGAAGATGCTTAATCCAGCTTTCAACATAAATCATATGAGAGAGATGATCCCTATCTTTTATGACGTAACTCACAAGGTGACGGACGCCTCAGACCGTCTTCTGGACCTCGTGACTAACGGTGACGGGTCTCATAGTTGCGGAAGGCAATCAGAATTGCCGTCCAGGACGGCCCCAAAGAAGTCAACCTGGTGGACTGGATGGGACGGACGGCTCTTGAGCTTATGGGCCAGGCAGGTCTCGGCTATTCCTTTGATCCACTTACCGAAGAGAGCCTGGACTCATACGGAAGCGCTATCAAGTCGTTCATGTGAGTACCTCGTCTCGGCAGAGCGGTGCTTTGCATTGTAGATAGCGTGGCTAAGCCTGACTTACAGTCCTGCGATATATTCTATAGTGATATGGATTCAACTCTGGCCATACGTCGAATGGATGGTTCCCAAGGCTTTAGGAAAGCGTCTCGCCGAGAAGCTCCCGCACAAGGCGTTCCAACGCCTATGTACGCTGGTGAACACTATGCACGAGCGTTCCGTTGCTATCTACAACGCGAAGAAGGCTGCTCTCGCAAAGGGAGACGAGGGGGCCAAGCAGCTATTCCGCGAGGGCAAGGACTTGATGAGCATCTTGTGTAAGTGGATATAATCGTAATTTATTCGTAAAACATAATCACGCTGAGTTCTTCCCACTCCTAGTGAGGGCGAACATGGCTGCAGATGAGACCGATAGGTTAGCGGATGACGAGTTGATTGGACAGATGTCGTAAGTCGTTAGATGAAACCCATTTCACCCCAGGACCGCCTGCACATCAGGACATCCTACATGATGCTTCTCTGTCCAGGACCTTAACGATTGCCGCTATGGATACAACCTCGAACGCCCTTTCGCTTACCCTGCACCAGCTTGCGAAGCACCCCGAAGCGCAATCCAAGCTCCGCCAAGAAATCATGCGGGCCCAAAGTGGAGGAATGGATTTGAGTTATAATGATCTCATTGAGTTGCCATATCTCGACGCTGTCTGTCGTGAGACCCTGCGGCTGTGAGTTATCACGAGATCTGGTGATTTCTGTACTGACCCACTATTCTGGTCGCCCCGTATAGCTTCGCTCCTGCTCCTTTCCGATTCCGAGAGTATGCTACTTCGACAGCACTTCATTGCTAGGATACCTTGCTCACGAGGCGTATGATGTTGGTAGGACTCGTGAGGACGTCGTTCTGCCGCTGTCCGAACCCGTGCGCGGTCGGGATGGTGCGCTGATGACCGAGATCCCCATCCCAAAGGACACCACTGTTCTCGTTGGAGTTCTGTCGTCGAACACGCGTAAGGCACTCTGGGGTGAGGATGCGTACGAATGGAAGCCAGAGCGCTGGCTGTCGAAGCTTCCCGACGCCGTGTTGGACGCGAAGATCCCAGGTGTCTATTCGAACTTGTACGGTGTCATTCCTTACGTGGGAAGCGACATCAGCTGATCTGGCGTCATTCCAGGATGACCTTCTGGGGCGGTGGGCGGGCTTGCATGTACGTGTATTCACAGACGAGTTGGCCGACTCCAACGTTGACTGCTGCTCGATTCGTAGCGGCTTCAAATTCTCCCAGCTGGAAATGAGTACGTACACAGGGATCTCGCTGCCTCCTTACACTGACTCTGGATCGATATCCCTACAGAAGTTGTACTGGCTGTGCTCTTGTCGACGTTCACATTCGAGTTGACGGGAAAGGACGTCAAATGGAACATGGCTGGTGTCGTTTACCCGACTGTCGGAAACGAGATCAATCCCTCGCTGCCGTTGAAGGTCGGGTTGGTCAAGCGCAACTAAATCAGGCTATTTCAGTAGTTATTCGTTACCCTGGAGCAACGAGATGTTTGTTTTACGGATCACATTCATGCTCCAGTTCTTGGACACGGCTCTCATACCCCAACGAAATCCTTTATGACAGAAATTACAGATGTATGTCTTAGTAATGTGAGTCGTCATATTGTTCGTGTGAGATACATAAATTGAGGGCATCGATGTAATTGGATACACGCAACTCTTCACAAAAATGAATCATGAACATATGGCGGTATCACCGACTATATCTACTTGACGGTAAGGACAACCTGATGCTCGCCAGCTATCCGCCCTTCTTTCATGATCGCAACAACGGGATTCGTTGGAGACCAGTGTACATGACGGACCCGGATAGCGTCACAATATATCAACGTTGTCAACCAACTTCCCCAACTCAGCATGTGAGTCCTCGAGCCCTGTACGATAGGAGTGCATAAACGATTTGAAGGATAGGGTCTCCAGCCTGCCCGCGTGCCCCGCCCGAGAACGCAGGCACTCCACCACGATGTTGAAGAAGGGCCCTATGCCACTTCGAAATCGTCGTTCACCCATTCCTGGTAGGCATACGATATTGATGGCTTTGAGCAAAGGACAGCGTGGTGTTCTCCTTGAGCTCGAAATCGAAGCAGCCGTCTCAGCTTGACGCTCCCTACTAAGTCCGACGAAGGCGCCATCGACAGCACCATCGAACGCCATCTGGCGCCCGGCGTAAACAGTGAAAGTGTTGAGGAGAGGAAATGCGCCCAAGAGGACTTTCCATGCAGCGACGGATTTTGGAATTGAAGGCGAATTAACGGTGAGCGCGGTTAGCCTCTGCGAAACACCGAAAGTGGGAACAGCCTGAAGAGCGTCGTCGTAGGTGTACGGTCCAAAGAGTCCGACGTTGACACGCTCAGAACGACGTTCGTTCGGTCTGTTGATTTGATAGTCCGAGCTAGTAGAGTCGAACACGTGGACTACGAATCTATTGCGTTCGATATGTATGGAGAGTTCCTTTGCCGAATCAAAAGCGATGCGCATATTTGGCGGGAGTATTGCAGCGAAGAGCTGCTCGGTGGTATCTCGCGGTGCGGGACCTGAAGACGGGAGAGATATGCGGAGCCGCAGCGTGACGTTAGACGGGACCCGAAGATGCTTCGTCAGTTCCGACGCGACCACAAAGTCATTTTCCATGTAGAGACTTCGGAGACTTTGGAGGTGGATTTGTCGGATGGCTTGGTTATTAGATGGGGAACTAGTAGGGTCGAAGCGAGAAAGGTCAAGCTCTTGAAGGTGCGGTGAGGCTGCATGAAGAGCGTCGAGAAGATCATCGATGGTAAAGCCGCTGCGTTCGCTACACTTTTCGTGGAGCTCGAAGGAGCGGAGGTTCTGGTAGAATCTCGGCTCTCAAGGAATCGATACCCCGCTCAACACCAATGTGCGTAAGCATGGAAATGCGTCGGCGGAGAGACCTAGTGACGTTCCTCGCTTGACACGCCATTCGATGGGGAGAAAGGTAAGCTCCTCCAGAGCAGGGAATCCTTCGGTGAGAAAATCGGCAACGTTGCTGGTCAAGAAGTGTAGAGACTACAACGAGGTTTGCAAACCTCTGGGATATCGGGCCAGGCAGGTATCAAACCTCCCAACCCACGCGGTCTTAGTGATACGCGTCGGTTAGAGTTTCGGTTAGGGTTCGGTTAGGGTTCGGGTTTGGGTTCGGGTTTGGGTTCGGTTAGGGTTTGGGTTTGGGTTTGGGTTAGGCGATACTCACACCTCCTCCTCCCCCAAGAGGGGAGGCCGTCTGTATTTATCGCGCGAACGAGGCTTTAGAGTGCCCGCCTGAGTGCTCCCGGCTCGGGGGACCCCCCGAGCGCAGCGAGGGAGGGGAGGGAGCACAAATGGCGGGTCCTCTTCGCGCAAACCCTAAAAA
>NW_006766901.1:142518-172424 GCF_000275845.1 Dichomitus squalens LYAD-421 SS1 | reverse complement strand
CTTCAATGTCGCGCCGTCCCCCACCCTCCTCACCCGCCACGCCTGCACAACACTCTGCATCTGTTGGAAAAATGCTGCCTCGTCAATTACTGCGACCTCCTCAGAGGGAGTACGGTTTTTACTTGAGCTCCTGGAAGTTGCCTCGAGTACGTAGACCGTTCTAGCTATCAAAATCTGATGCGCCCGTATTGATGTCCCAGGCTAACAGCCAATCATATGCGTGACTGGGAGGTCTCATACCTCCCTGGCCCGATATCCCAGAGGTTTACATACCTCGTTGTAGGCTACTCAAGAAGTCGTGGGTGGTACGGAAGTGCAGGGCGCGTATGCGATGTCGATGTGGAACAATTATGTGTCTTGCTGCATTGAAGTCTCGAGGATGGAGCTGGGGGATGTGGAGATCGATCATACAGCGAGGTGCGCGATCGAGGCAAAGGCGCAGCCAGTCTGGGTTGGGATTCACGTGGATCACCTTCCAGAGCGAGGCGACGTCGCAAGCTATGCTATACCAGAACTTGCAGACGAGCAGAATTTGGGTCCAGCCTGCTTTTTGAACTGTCTTGCTTTCCAGAGATGCGAATACAACGAAGATTTCGGCAAGTATTTCGACTGGGAGGCGATGGATTGGCGAACCACCGAGGAGCTCGCGCCGTGTAGGGCTTGGCTTCACTCGAGCAGCTGATTGTCTAGGTCTGCGTGTAAGATTACACATCAGTAGAGCACACCTGTAATTCACTAGGTCACGAACAGCGACATGGCGAATCGTAAATTGGTCCCTGAGGTCATAGTGTCTTGCCAGGTACTACGTTTTGCACGGAGGACAAATTGAGAGCAGTACAGTGACTATGGATAGGTTGTGATGGCGTGAAAGAGGCTTTGAGTTCCTTCTGTCACTTGAAAAGCAGAGGAGTTGTGCAACGCTTGACTCACCTAGATGGAGGTCCGAGAAAGAAAGTTGCGGAGCCTCAATTTGGCGCCGCTCAACGAAGTTGGGTTGGACTTGGTGATGTTCCCACCCACACTAGCTGGCCTGCGTGGGAGATCTCGAGTGTACATTCCGCCTCTCTGGGTGTCATTATTATCATTATTAGAATCTTGTCTTATACCAAACGCGCATACAGGTACAGAACAGGTACAGTAAACGTGTAAGTAAGCGTCTTATCCCAGTTTGTTTGACATTTCCACCCGGCACGAAATCCGAAGAACGTGCACCGGCGTGCTCTCTCTGGGTGCCATGGCGAGAGGAGTGACAAAAAAGCATGCATGTACCACCTCGCTCTGGTACAACGTATCACGTAGCCAGTGATCAAACTGCCAACGAGTCACAAGATTCCGCAAGCGCCTGCTTCGGCTAGATCCGGTCGTATCTTGAACGCCAGCTCCGAGTCTCACGCCAACGTCATCCAGAGGCTGCTTCTCCGGGAGTTTCAGCTTTGAATCCATATCCGTTCCTCTGCTTCTCACGACATCAATACAGGTATTGTGTGTCCCTCCAAGCTAAATTACGAAGTATGTGATCAAGCATCCGCGGCACGTCGTCCGGCTTATAATAATTCTCTAGAGAATGGGCGGACTCCCTAGAACTTCGACTCTATGTACCAATCATACATAATCGGAAAGGCCTCTCAGAAGCCCTGTCCTTCAAAATTGGAATAATTGCGGGCCCGCAGCTCTGGGGTGGCACCCGCACTCTCCGAGACGCGCGCTGACAAACCGCAACGGATATATTGCTCAGCACTCCAATTTAGCGGATCCGTCTCTGATGCAGACTCGGGCAGTGCGCGACCGTGCACTGACAGGCGCACACTCAAGAATCTCACGAGCATAGGGTCTCTCGGCGCAAGTGGATGCTTCCTTGACACCACTCCCCAGTCCAATACCGTAAAAATCAAACGCTACTATTCCCCCCAACCTCAATACACAGCGATACTGCACGTGGAGAGCCGCGGGTAAGTTGATGAGAGCTTATTGTAAGGAGCTGTGAAGCGAGATTACTTCTCAAATAGGCACATAAACACGACATACGACATCATTGCCCGAGGGCGTCTATTAGGATGACTTAGGAGGAGCTGGTGGGGACGACGCTGGTGACGGTGTGCGCGACCGTCCATACAGTCTCGGTACTGATTGTGGTTATGTAAGGCTCCGCTGCAAGGACGGGAGGGGTGCCACTAAGTCTATCGTCACCTGCTATGGACGACAAAGACTTTCACGTACTCGTCAACATGTTCTCGAGGATCCTGGTCGCCGTGAAAGTTTGGGTTGTGAAGTGGGTGGTGAGGGAAACATCGTCCGAAGGAGAGACCTCATCGACAACGTCCGCGGGCTACAAATGAGATCAGGTCAATGAAGGAAGCTTGTCAAGCTGCTCATGCGGACGACGCACAGCGGCAGACGCAAGAGCGGCGAAGCTCGCAAACACGAAGAGAGCCTTGTACTGCATGTTGTTGAGAGACGAGCGGATGTGCGTGTTAGTCACGGTGGAAACGAGCGGGTAGTTCGTTGTGGTGGGCAACTGGGGTCGGCACAAGTTCTCGCCGAATCTTATAAGGACTCTGTGGATAAGTCAGGCTGCGGGAGATGAGGGGCACTGTGCTACGCTGACCAAGTAGTATGTAGTTCAAAGACGTAAGGCTCCGATCTTCGTGCGAGGCGCAGTTGGTCATGCTTCACGGCCGCATCTTTACATTTTTGCTGAGGCTGATGAGCGAGCGAGTGGGGTGAAGTTCCTGGCGTCTCCCCTCCGCAGTGTCTAAGCAAGGGGATTATTGCTCACGATGAAGGGAAGGACGCGGGGAGTGATGGAGTCAGTCATAGCGATGACAGCGGCGCTGCCGGCGTGAGTCGGCCCCCGTGCTTTCATCGCGTTAGCGAGCTGCGGACGCGCCGGCTAGCGAACACAACAACTGCGAACATCGTAGGAGTTGCTTAGCCTGTACACAGCGTGGAGCTCTGTCATACTACTTATTCAAGTAGATTTGACAGAGCAGGATCCATATTGGGACGATGTGAGATTGATCCGGGGCCCTCCCCCGAGCGCGAACGTTAACTGCGAATCTCAGATGAGGCACTGATTATACTTACTACCTAGCGACACAACCTCTACAGTAAGACACCGGAAGCAAAATGCCTCCCATCTACTGCAGTAGTTGCAGCCCTTGTATGCTATCATGACAGATGACCGCCGGTGAACGCTGAACGCGCCGTTGAACGCTGAGCGCGCCGTCCAGGGAAGACGTGGGCAGCCTATGGTCAAGTATATCAGTGCTGGAGAATCCCAGCGACGACGACGACGAGGATAAACTGCCTATGCGCATGATAAGTGCTTTGGAAAAATTGCAGTATCGAAGCGAGCGAGGGCCTGGTTGTTATTCTTTGGCCACCCGGCCTGCAACGTTGGAAGCCATCCCACAGGGTGAACGTCCTTCGCCCGCAGACGTACCTCAACTGCTCAGAACATCGAGGGGCGAAGTTACAGAACGTCCTCTTGCATCTTTGCAGCCGGAAAGCGGGCACAGACTCACCCACGACTCGGAGTGCTCGCGAGTGCGCTGTTCCAAAAACAGAAATTCGCGCGGTAGCCGAGTATGAACAAACACAGGCAAACAACCCCGCGTGCGAACGCATCCGGCGTTGGTACAATGTTTGCCGCCTCGGTGACAAAGCACTTGTCGCCGTTCGACTTGCCCCGAAAGGAGGGCCACCATGACTTGAGGCCGTGTAAGTATCGGGACGTTCGAAAGGGCCAGTTTTCATACATCACCTGAGAAAACCTCTCATCGTGTCCGACGTCCCCAACTGCGCGCTGATGCGTAGTGTCGGCCTCATGCACTAAGTAGCAATTATTGTCTTTTCCCAGCACCGCTTACTAGGTTACGCGCTCAGACGGCCGCCCTGGAGTGCCGAACAAGCGAGTGACTAACGTTCTCTGCTCGTCAGGCACTGCTCTACGGTCCAACTAGGACTTCGCCAGCGTACTGGAGACGGCTCTCATGGCTGGCGTGACCCACTGAACTACCGCGACGTCGGGGTCGTTGCCTAACGTGGTAGTATGGTGATGTTGTATCTATTACTCGGACCGCAGCTAATGCCTAGACCGTGTGCCTTTCATCGGCGGTTCACTAATTCTGCGGTCAGTCGTGACCCGACGTCCGCGCAAATTTTGCGCTTCATGAAAACTACCGTTGCTCGTTGCAGGAACGCGGTGTGAAAACGACTTGATGACAATATTTACGGCCGCGCTTCCAAGCCTGCAGGCATAAAATCTTCAAGATGCCCACTTCATAGTTCAACACGTCCAATTCGGTGTTTCGTCTTTCTCCAGCTCTCTTCTCAGTGTATCGATATACGCTTGTTGACACATCATGAACAGGTTCCAGTCCCTCGCTGACCTTAGAGCCCTCAGCCTTTTTACACCCACCTTGTCGCTGGTGTCTTTGGTCTGGTCGGGGACCTAATGGTTCCCAATGATAACATTTCTCTTGACTATTACTCTCGCGCTGCTGTGCTCGCGCCCACCGACTCCGGTCACACCCGCACGCATTTGAAAAGCATGTCTAGGACCACCCGGGAGACCACCCGAGAGCATTCTGCTACGGCCGTCTCCAGGTGAAGCGCTCGCAGTGAGGACAGTGCGGTACGTCGACGTGGTCATACTCGCTCCACTGCGGCTGAAGCGCAGTCATGACGCGCTCATGATCCACGGCACGCGGCCCCACAGAAATGTGGTCCAGAGGCGGCAGGCTGTCGAAGAACCCTTCGTACGTGCTCATTTTTCAGGACTAGCAGGTGGACGAGTTTGAGGTGCCATATGGTCATTCATGCGAGCATATATAAGAGGCAGCGGAGCTGACAGCTGATGTTCTCGTGGTCTCGGTGTGGCGTTCCGACCTGAAAGAGAGCCCGGTGTCTGATCCTGCTAATGCGGTGTTGAGGATAGAGTAACCTGCAAGGTCCTGGTCGGATTGTCAACCCCATTGGGGATGAGATGGAGGGAGATTGCAGACATGTGCGTCAGGAGGGATGCCGAATGAGGGATGATCAGTGGCGTTCAGTTGTGATCAAAGGGCAAGCTGGCGTGGATGTCGACATAGCGTAGACTCCCACTGACTCTGAGCACCGAGACAGGTGAACCTCCCCTCGAGAATACTGACAATGTCGTCAGAAGATATAGCTCTTCCGGATAGCAGATCCAGGTTTACGTATGGCTTGAGCACGCGCACCGAAGTTCAGAACATCAGGAGCCGAGCTGGTAGTACACTGTACACACCATGACCCCCTTCCGCTCTGCACTCGGATGCGGCAGAAACGTTAAAGCATGACTCTATGTAGCGTTCCACAGGCGGTGTCTCGTTGGTACAGAAAAAATTAATGTAATGAATCTTGCTTCTAGGTCCAAGACTACGGGGAAATTTGTTGTAGCAATTGCTCCAGTACCTCCGCTTGAACCAGCTTCTGCAACTGATGTGTATCCTGTCATTAGTATGTTCTACTACACAGAAGAAGGTGACCCACCATAGTTTCTATCTCGGGAAATTCAACGTCCGGAAAACTCGTCTCTATGTCAGGGCCCCCATTGGCCTCCTTGCCCACTATGTTTCTGCCATGCCGGCCTGACCACGTTCGCCACTCTGGAGTGGTCGGGAGCAATTCTGATACCACATCGACCATGTACTTGTCACAGAAAGTGCCATTGGAGTAGAAGGGGCTGCGATAGATGAAGCGGCCGCACAGCATACTGATAGCTAGGAATGTCCGCCTATGGGGCCCGAATCGTCTCCGCGTGATGCGCAAAGTCTGAAAAATGATGTCCTCGAGGCGCAGCCCCTGCTCGTTCCAAGCACGGGTGGCCTCTACCAAGGGCTGCAAGACGAGGTGCCACGACAAGGAGTTGCTGTAATCAGAGATGCGGCCGAAATCAACCTCCAGGCACGAAAGCAATGGCCATCCGCCCTTCAGCGCCAGCTCTCGGAGTGCGAGGAAGAAGCAGTAAATCACGTTTAGACTCTTGCTTCCAATCCGGACGGACCGCAAGTCGGGAAATGTTACCTGGAGTGTCTTCCAAGCAACAACGGGAGCAGCGACGTGCAACCTCTCGAAGGACAGTGTCTGTAGCGGTGCCGTTTGGAATCCATCGCGTAACGCACTTAATGCCGTACTGAGCGGAGAGGTGGACCACGTATAGCCGGTGACACGGAAAATCAGAGGCACAGAATCATTTTCCCAACTCAGGAAGTCTCGAGGAGTACGGATCTTGGCGTGCGAGCAGATCTGGAAGTCGAGTGCATTGTTGGCGGAGACGTACAGATGCTCGCTTTTGCTGAGGATATGGCGGAGAGGTGGTGGGAAAAGCAAAGCGGCCGAATCGGCAACGTCGACATTTGCGGGTGGACAGGCGCTAACGTGAAAGATAGACAGAGCGGGAGCGTCGATCCTCTTCAGGACCCGAGCGACGAACCAGAACGAGCCCTCGAGGCGTATCTTTCGAAGATTATGAAGGCGATGTAGTATAGGCATGGAACCGTTGGGAGCGATGGTATTGGCAGGGGATGACTCGGAGTCATATGAATAATGTTCTTCGGAGACGACCAGAGACTCGAGGTTAGGGGCACCGGCCAAAACGCGGAGAATGTCGTCGACGGGCCTGTCCCGATTTACCACCCCGTCAATGCAAGCCCGTAGCGAACGGAGCGCACCCCAGACATTCGGTGTGCAAGGTATCGCGATATGAGAAGCCACATCCAACCGACGGACCCTCGGATGCAGCTTCCCTGACAGTCCCAAGTCAAACGGGCCAGCTTCCTGCCAGCGGGGATCTCGCGTGTACACTTGGATATTGACGGTTTCCAATGCCGGAAGAGGGGCTTCGAACAAAGCTTTGATGAGAGGAAGGCTCTCGAACTTGAACTTGATCGGTTCCGATGGCTCTGTCTGTATGGAGCGGATGCTGTGCGCAAAAGGGAGAAGCAAAGGCATCGACTCCTTCATCCCTTTGCTGTGGTACGAAAGGATCAAATCAATCGTGCAGCCCACTGTGCGCGAGAGATGGTACTGCAGAGCCTCCAGATTACTGGTGACGCCTATCCTGCGCCATAACCACGGAGTCTGGATACCGACGTTGCGCCAGAGCCGACACACCAGCATGAGCGGCACCCATCCCATCCACGTCTCTGCGCCTCCGAAGTGGAAGGGGTATATATCCGAACTCCTCTGAAAGGGACCCACGAGAGAGAAGATGGTGGTTAGGAGCTCGGTGAGTAGACGGGCGATGGGAGCCGTCTGGATGATGGGCCCATCCAGAGGCGTTCGCGGAAACGGCGGCAGCGAGTGTAAATAACAAGATTAATCCAGAGGCATGAGCGGAAACCGGTCAGCCTTCCCTCCTCGACTGCACAGACTATGAGGACTTACCGGCGAGGACTCCGACTCGGCATCGGGTTTGGGACGGACCCCGCTCACTTCATGTTTCTTCCGCGGTCGTAGGTTGTATTCCATCTATTTCGTGAGTGTGCAGAACGGTTGTGCGCCAGGACGGTGGTGGTTCGAACCCAACCTAGATGGGGCCGGAGCCACAGCTATTGTGCTGTATATATATACAAGCGCCCGTCAGACGAACCTTTGTGACTTTGTCCGACCGGCAAGCGCCCATCTTTGCCGCTATGTATGCGTGTCACTACTTGGGCAACTGCCGCATGTTGATTATTTTCTTGGATATGTCCTTTGAGGTACGCTCCAACGACATCGACTGCCTAAATATCCACAGCATGTTTTAGAAGCCAGCATCGACCAGGTAGCGCCGGCCCACTGCGTAACAGAAAATTAGATGTGGGTTGAGGCGTGAAACATATTGTCAAGCGACCACAAGAACCTATACCATCTCCCGCAGCCACTATCGTGTAGCCCTTGGTACTCTGACACGGCTTTTGACAACGGGAACCGTCCCCTACCAAGGAATCAGCAACAGCTCTGCCGGAGCCGCCGCTCCGGGGTCGAAGGAGAGGGGTCTCCTAGAACGGGGGATGAGCTGATGAGCTCTGTAAAGCCGATCACGGTAGGATCGGCATGAGTCCTGTCCTGTGCACGTAGCCTGGACTGCAGGAGGGGCGGATGAGCACACGAGTGAACCTTGTCTCAAAGTCAAAGATGGCGACACACTGCAGCTGAGCCGGACTCCGGCATGGGCGACAAGGTATGGTACTTAATTCGCAATTCCGGAGACCGCCTCAGATACGGCATTGCATTTGTTTGCGAAACCTCTCAAGACGAGCGTTGAGTCAGTTTCGGGCTGTGGAGATGAGATTGTACGAACTTACCCAACTAGCGGTATTCATAACCAACGAGCTCTGTCGCGCGCCTCCATTTATCTACACAAATGAGATAACACTCACGCGACAAAAAATCACCACATGTGCCTGGCGCATAGTGAATACAGTCGAACGGTACGCTTCAGCGAAGGTTTTGGACAGCGCATGTCGACGCTCGCAAGTCAGACGCACGCCGCATACCGGACCGGAGTCACCGGACCCTCGCACAGTTCCGGCTGCCCTCCTGGTGCGCTGAGTTGCCTCTTGCTTCGTCCCAACGTCCAGTAGCTGCTTCAGCTCCGTATACTACTGCCATGGACGCGACCACCATCCCTACGCGCTGTATGTCGCTACTACTTGTCGTGTTGCCTAACCTCTAGACCGGCCTCCCATCCTGCAGCCAACTCCTGCCACAGTACAATAATAGCAACTTGTCACCCCAGAATGCCTTTCCATGTCCTCGTCGATCTCTACTGTACGGGACCGCTCTCGTCGTTCTTGCTAGGAGAGCGCCAGTGTCACCTTCCGTTGCAAACAGGAGGGCGCATACTGGCGGAACTGGTTGATCAAGATTCAAGTGCAAGGCGAGTGCTCACATTCTGAGTTACGCAGTGTCTTTCTCCGCGCACATGCGCGGGTGTTCGACTGACTCGCGTTCACCTGCATGGACCTGGCTCTTCGTAGATTCTACAGGTACCCATGTCCATGCCGTGACCTTCAAAGCCGCGTCAGTCCTTCCAGCCCATGCCTACTACACCACCCGAAACCTGCGTCGTCCCCGCGCAATGGGCACCACATACTCCATAGAGGCCCCATTGCTTCGGCCGTAGGTCGGATGCTGGTGAATGATTCAGATCGTATTCCGAAAAGATGCGGGGCAGTGTTTTCTTCAAACCTAAGCGCACATTCCTATGTCTACAAGCATCATCTTCTACAAACGGATACAAGCTGGGAGCCCACCATCTCGTCTCGTCCCCCCCTGTCCAGCGGTCCTCACGGCGTACGTGCCCGCCGCCATCTTTCCTCTCCCTTCCGATCATTCTCTCCTCATCACGCTCCAAGACATTCGCAGTCCGTAGGCCAAACAAACACCGCGCGCCGCCTCGAGCAAGCGTCCGAAGTGTTTCGTTCACAGCATCTTCCGCTGAATTTCCCGACAGCATGCGCGAACGCCGCGCTCCTTCGGGCCACAACCGGACGCAAGGACCGGAGGACCTGTTGGTAGCCGATGACCGTGCGATGCGTGCAGGTGGAGGTCGACGGAGCGAGCACGACGGAGTCCGCAGGCATCATTGCCTGCTGGACGCCATTTGCGTTCCGTCGCGCCTTGCAATCTGGCCGGAGCGGGTACGTCTTCGGAATAGACCACTTCGCGTCCCATCAATTGGGAACGGGTCGGCTACCTTGCGTGTCGTATGACTAACAATGTCACCTTCGAAAGGACGTTAGGTCGTCGACGCCTCTCCGCCGCTGTCAGGGTTCCTCTGTTTGAAACTGGAGGGTGGACCGAACAAGGTCGTTCTTGATGTCTCCATAGCAGCGTTGCGGTTTTGCACGTTAGATGACTGGTGCTTTCTATGGTATATCTCCATAGTGGGTCCTCGCTCTTTGTGTTTGTTACTACATTAATGGAGCGGCAAGCTGGTAGAATTCGTCGCTTCCTGGACGGAGAGGAACGATTTATATTTGGCAGATACAAGACGAAGGACAAGGCTTTATGTGAATGACAGTCGTATGTATCAGCAAGCGAGATATCAAAAGCAACGTAAGCGAAATTGAGACCGTCCCGACGGAACACATACATCCGTCCCAATGTAGACAAACGGAACGAAGGTCATTAGTTCAATGTAAATCTACCTAGAGCTTGAATTCATTTGGTATGACATCTTGCAAGCGACGACCCTGGACAGTTCCATTGCGTACTGCAGACCACAGCATCGTCCCGTCGGGAGTAAACGCGACATAATCGACCCGGGAACCGTGGTCGGAAAGAGTTGCCAAGCATAGTCCATCGCCCGTCCTCCACACCCTCACCGTCTCGTCATCAGACGCAGAGGCGATATACTTCCCACACGGCGAGAAGCACGCCTTGCACACGCCGTCCTCGTGTTCCTCAAGTAAATGAACCACAGAACCTGTGTGTACATCCCATACCTTGATCGTCTTGTCTTGCGCCGCTGAGAGCAGCAGCTGACCATTCGGGGAAAAAGCCACATCGTGGACCCAATCTTCGTGGCCCGGCAAGAGCAGAGGCTGCCCTCTAGTCGCTAGGTCCCAGACACGGGTCGTTCCACTTGTATATCCAACAGCGATGTGTGTGCTCGAGGGACTGAATACCGCTATGATAGGAAGCTCGCCCCTCTCCAGACATGTGCTCGGCTGGGTCAGACTCGGGTCAGACCCCTCCTTGACCCAGGTCAGACCTTGGGGTCAGACCCTGGATCAAGCCAAGGCAACATCAACGTCGGAGCTTCCGGGCACGTGAACCGCCGGGTCGGCCGGCCGTTCGCCACTCACTGCTCGAGCGAGCTCGCCTGTAGCGGCCACGAACTGTTCTTTCCAACTGCCCACTGGCAACGTCTCGGCCATCCATAAGCGAGAGGGTGAAACCAATGGCCTTCAGGAACGCTGCGAGGGACTTGCCATGGTGGAGATGGATGCCGACCCAGAGGAGTACTGTCCGGGAAACCAGCGAGGACTCGGAGAGGTGTAAGGTTTAGCAGAGATGCATTATCCGACCTCTACGTCTGTAGGAGCAGTCAGGACGAGCGAATATATACAAACGACATCTATAGTTAGCATATCCCGTCGTCAATGTGGCATATGAGTCCGCCTTGCGCTCAAGCTGCCAGCTGGGCACTTTCACCCTTCCGGCGCTCCCGGTAGTACGCGGTCGACTATTCTACGCGAGGGCCGACCGTGCATCACGTGTTAACCCCTCGAAAAGGTCAGACCCGGGTCAGACCCCGAGTCAGACCCCGGGTTCAAGCCGAGAGGGTCAAGGGGTCGAGTCTTGACCCGCACACCTCTGCCCCTCTCAGCTGGCTGGAGTGAGAGTGCCAGAAAGGTGCGGGACACAATATCCCAGACGTCACAGCTGTACAGATCGTGGACCAGAAGCCACTGGCTGTCAGGGGAGAACAGGGGCTTGAGATATGCTGGGTGGTCGGTGCCGTCGAGAGGTAGCGGCTGGAATGTCTGCTCATCCCAGAGCCGTACGATGTTCTGGCCGTCTACGGATGCGATGTAAATACCGTCGTTGGACCACTCGCAGTCTGTGACAGCAGCAGGATATCCTCCGATGGTGGCAACTTGGCGTGGACTGCCACCGATGTCCCAGATTGCGATCTTGCGTTCTGCACCGGCGGACGCGAGGTGTCTGCCGTCTGGTGAGAATGCGAGGTCCCAGACCTTCCCAGTGTGGGCGAGCCACTCTTGTGAGATACATGCGTCTCGAGCATCCCACAGGATGATGGTGGAATCCTCGGACGCTGTCGCTACCCAACGCCCATCTGAGGAGACGACAAGTGCGGTGACCCTCGAGTCATGCCCGAGTTTGCCAGCTACGCATGTCAATGTTCGAGTCAGAATTGAGATTCCTGGATGATGCTCACAGTGTCTGGTGTCTTCTGCGATCGCCCATGTCTTACCTAGTGGATGCAAGCACCTGCGGAGCTCGTCCGACCAGGAGATCGTCTTCCGCTCGTTCAGGACTGGGCATCCGGCGGGAACCGTCAATAGTGCGCGGTGAGTGGGATACGTGAGCAGGGCCTTCTCCAATTTTGCACAGACCTCCATGGTGGCAGGTCGCCGGAATTCATAGTATAGATGCCCAAAGTTCCGGTCCCAGATGACCAGAGCGACATCTCGTATCGATGTTTCTTTCGATCTAGGCAAGACGCGGACGGCTTCTTGAAGCCTCGCAGGCTCGGCTTGTATCCACCATGTGCAGGAGGTATAGCAATCCTGATCTTCGTCTGATTGAGTAGGCGGAATAGATGACGATGCTAATTTGAACTATATGAGATATACGACTAGGAGACAGAAGGAGATACGAACGAGTACGGTCGCCAATCGCAGGCAGACTAGTGGTCGGCGTTCGAGCTATCTGAGATAGCAGTTCTGTGATGGAGTCGTCCACGTCTCCAAGTATCTGAAAGGAAACACAGAGAGTTACAGACAAGGAACACAGGTGATTATATCAACGCTCACATTCAACGTTCGCAGCTTCAGCCGATGAGATAAGTCCAATTCCCCCAGAGCGGTATGTGACACGATTACTAAACGCTCGCAGGTGAGGTTTTCGACGTTCGGGAAGGCTGGAAAGGAAGCGAAGGAAGATGGTTTGTGTTTGGAATCTAGCCGCGCGGATAGTCAGGCTGCGAAGGCCTGTGGAGAATTGTCTGCCACAAAGTAGTAGAGTATACTGGGGAAGCTGGCTATCGTCCCTGATCACAGACCAAATCCTATCGAAGGTGACGTCGCGGAGACCGGGAAAGATGGACAGCAAGGGGAATGGAGAGAATTTCTCCCACGGAAACGACAGAAATCGCACGACAGGCTGAAGGTGCGACCGAGCGCAGACAGCATCATAGAGCCGAATGAGCTGCTTCTCGCTCTGAATATCGACATCAGTGAAGAGAACAAAGATGCTGCGAGGATGGAGCTGGCTGCAGGTGAGAGCGAAAGTGCACAGCGTGACCTTGTCGCCTGCGCAGAAATCGATGGTCCTCTCGATTACCTCCCAAGGAAGCACCGGAGACTGCGTGGTGGATGAAGCGGAAGGCAAGGAATGCGGGGAGCCTGCGAGGTCGGCCATGGAGAGCAAGCAGGGACTGATAGAAAGCACTTGTCGTCGTTGAGCAATACTAGTACAGCGAGCTTGAGACGCGCAGTAGCGGAGGCTGTGCCGAGATTAATCTAAGTCACATCATGCAGACTGGCATCAGCAAAACTGCATTTCAATTGGCTTGCAGCATGTGCGAAGCCATTCAAGAATATGTCGTCCAAGTTGTGAAGAAGTTCGAGGGCAAGCGGGCACAAATGGGATTCGCGTTTGGCCGGTGCAAACGCGTGCCGTACATAGTACATACAATAGACCTTATATACACAGTAGAATAGGGGTAGATAAGGGCGCGGGTATCCGTCGGGGGGCGGGACCTGTGGCGCTCGTTCCGCGAGCTCGCCATTTTGACGCCAGGATTCCAACAAGTTGTACATTCGATTGTTACAAGCATGCTAAGTTCTCTATGATTCTATTGCAATCCAATAGGGGTCGTAAATATATTCGAAGCCAATCAGGCCAATCGAAGCCAATTGACGCCACCACTTGCCCCGAAGAGCTTCAATTTTCAAGACTATCTTCAGACATGCTTAATTGGTTCGGAAGTTCGCTGGATTGCACAAATATGGTGCTCTTATGTAATCACATATCGTTTCGATTCCGCTCAATTTGGGCATATGATTGGAAAGATGGTATTGCAAGGATATGACGTAATCTACAACAAGATACAGGAGGTACGCCGTGCCCGCAGTAAACTACGACAACTATATACAGAAATGACGCAAGTATCCGGATTGACTCACCGACAATTGGACACGCACTTGGACTCACCAGTACATGGGAGAAATACAAGGGATGCGAAGGCGAGACATACAAACAGAGATTATCACGCAACCTCACCCGGGCCGCCCAAGAGATGTACGTACCTTCATGACTAAGCGCATATATGCGGTGAACATGTCCGATTCAAGCATGCTTACCTTATTTGTCAAATGTGACGACTTACCTTGACGGCGGGTGCGGTATTCGCAAGAAAAGGATGCATCCCATTGGGTATGATGAGGAGAGTACAGCGGGGGAGATGGGAGTCCGGAGGAAAGAGTTGTCAAGAATCGGATGGGATTAGCCTGGCTTTATCTATCGTTCGTAGCGTTGCGTCATAGGTAATGATATATGACGTTGCACGTCAAGCTGTCGGGGGCTGAATCGGGACAGGGCGTCAGTCTGCCTTAGAGGGCTGTACGATATTCTATACATGGACATTTGGGACAATTCATCCTGCAAATGTTGGTTGATTCCCCTTCAATTGGGCTTAGATATAATTGACGCCAATTTTGAGTGCCATGGCCAATCGAGCCAACCGTAGCCAACCATTTTGCACTTTTGCTGATGGGGAAGCGGCTCAGCGACTTCGGGCGTTGGTCAAGTATAATGCCTCACGGTATTGGGCCATATTTCTCAGAGAGGGGTGGTTGGGTGTGGTTCACGTCGAGGGAGAGTCTCGGTGGAATCACTTGTTCCGAGTGCGGCCTGCCTTTGTGAGCGTCGCCGCACGCAAGCGCTTCATGAACTGGTCGTGTCAGACCACCAACCCATCTCTCCACCTGAAGGAGCCTCTTGTGACGATGACTTGTCCGGAAACTTCAACTTCAGCACTGTGTGCCCTCATGTACATTACCAAACCTTCCACTCCATCTAGTGCGGCATTGACGGGAGACCAGCTAGAGATGGTATCCTATATCTACTTACCGTGAGATGGAGTCGTTCGTAGGGTCTCACAATGACCAACACGGTTTGACCGCAATAACGGCTCGCTATCGTTATAGCTTGACAGCTGGCATATACTATGAGTCGAGACAGCAAGAAGCAAATAGAGCTCGCCGACTACGAGAACGGACCGACGATACTCGAATGACAAACCGAACACAACAGAAAAATGAAAAATCGGAGCGCGAATAAGATACATGTAACATGACGATACGTTTTGCGTTGCACACGCCCTCCTCCCTCTCTCTATATCCCGACCGACCGCCCAACCTGACCGACAAAAACAGCAGTGATAGCAAATGACCAGCGGAAACCTGCGTGCGCGGCGTAAAGTGGTGAGGCGCGATGTGTATATGCATGCATGTGTGTAGTATCCCGTCAGTCCGATCGCCTGAACCGACTCGAGAGAACCGCCCTCTAAGCTACAACCCGCGCCCAGACGTTACCTTATCCTTTATCCCAAGCCCAAACTTGAACGAGATCGTGCGACACCCGCCTCACGACGGCCCCCTCAGCATCTTCCGCACAGGGTCCGAGTCCGCCCTCGTCAGCGACCCCCGCCCGCTCCCGCTGCCCCCCGCGCTCGCCGTGCTCTCCGCCGAGTACGCGCGCGGCTTCGCCCCGTGCCCGTTCACGTCCAGAGCCCCCGCAGCCGCACAGTCGTCCGGTACGAACGTCTCCACGTTCAGCCCGCCCGCACCCCGCGCACGCGCCTCCGCGCGGATCTGCGCCTTCTGGCTCGCCCCGTCGTCCGTGTCGGTGTGCCACGACGTCCCGCGCGAGCTCGTCTCCGGCGCCGTCGACGCGCTCCCCGTCGTCGTCGCGCCGTCGCTGTCCCCGGGGCTCTCCCTCACCCGCGCCTCTCGGTGGCCGTTGCCGTTGCCGTTGGCGTGCCCGAACGCTGCGCTGTCGTCGCGCAAGATCTCGTTCGCGAGCCCGCTCGAGCGCTGCATCTGCCCTTGTCCTTGTCCTTGCCCGTCAGGCTGCTGCGACTGCGAAGGAGGCACCCACGGGAAGTATCCCGGCGGCTCCTGCGCATGCGCCTGCGCCTGCGGCTCGCCGCCCACCGGAGGGAAGTACCCCGCGCCGTCCTGCTCGCCCTGTTGCTGCTGCTGCTGCTGCTGCTGCTGTTGTTGCGACGGCTGCTGCTGGGCGGGGTACCCGTAATACTGCCCCGGGCGCACGGGCGCGCCCACCGCGGGGTTGATGAACGGGTTCGCCCCGGTCCCCGGGCGGCCCCAGAACGCCCCCGGGGACATCGCCGTCCCCGGGGAGAACGGTGTGAAGGGCGCCATGACGTGCCGCATGTGGTCGTACATCCCCGCGGGCGCCACCGCGCCTGGGGGCCTGCTCCCGTCTGCCGCCATCTCGCCCGTGCCGGGGGCGGCGGGCGAGGGCAAGCCCGGGGAGCCCTGCGGGAGGAACGTGAACGAGGGCATGGAGGGCGTGATGGGGGGCAGGCCGTGGGGTGTCATCATCGCAATGCCCATGCCCATCATGGGGTGGTGCAACGGGCTCATGGGGTGCCCGTGCGGCGACATCGCGTACGGTGGGGAGAGAGTGTGTGGCGGAGGATGAGGGAACGCGGTCACGGGTGGTGGTGGAGGAAGCGCGATCGGGCCAGGGTGTGCCGGATGGTGGTTTTGCTGCTGGGGCGTCGAATGTGATCTCGAAGACGACGATGGTGAGGTCGCGCCTGTCGCAGGCTGGGACGAGGGCTCCGTCGGAGGCGAAACTTGGCTCTGCGTAGGCAGCGATGGCTGCGACGCAGACCCGGTGGCTGTTGTCCTCGACGGCGCTGTTGAGCTCTCCTGCGCGGACGACGCCGGAGGGACGGGACTGATTTCGTGATGTTGCATATGCTGCTGTTGAGGTGGTTGCTGGGACTGCACGTACCCATCCATCGCGCCCATCCCCGTCCCCGCGCTCATCCGCTGGTACGTGCTCAAGTCATACACGTCATATGGCGTCGTTGGGCCCGAGTGCAAGAAATCAAAAGTATACGGCGACTGTATCGCCGGCGGGATCGGTATATGCGTCGGATGCTGGTGCTGGTGCGAGTGTGGATACTGATGGTGCTGCTGGTGCTGGTGCGAGTACTTCCCCGCATACGGACTCTGTGGCTGCGACCGCGGCTGCCCACCAGCCAGCGACGCATGCGCGTGCGCGTGCCTTCCCGACGGCGAAGCCACCGACAGCCTCTGCGCGAGCTCCGCCGCAAGCGCAGCCGCCGCGGCCTCCTGCTCCCCAGCCGACGACTCCCCCCCATACACCCCAAACGCGCCCGCCTGCTCGCTCGCGCGCCTCGAGCCGAGCAACGACGGCCCCCGCGACTGCTGCTCGACAGACGACGCGAGGAGCTGCTGCGCGAGCGACGCCGCGCGCGACAGCGTCGGGTGCTGCTGCGCGAACGCGAGCGCCGCCGGGGACGCCGCCGAGGGCCCGACGAGCGGCGCGGACGAGCTCGCGGGCGGCGCGAACTTGTCGAAGTGCACCTTGAGCGGGCGGCCGTTGTACTCGTACCTGGAGCGAAACGGGAAAAGGTTAGCTTCTGTCTGCCTGCGGGCTGATGGCCAAATCGAGAGGACAGGATGCGTGCGCGATGTGATATTCTCGTAGGCTGTCGTTTCTCGCGAGGCCCGGCCTAGGCCCCGACCGCCCCCGCCCAAAGAAGCTGGCAGCTGGAGTAAAAGAAAGGGGCAGAGGGCACGCGCAGGAACTACGGTAGGTTCGCTGGGTGCGTTCCTGAGCGATTTCGTGTGTGCAGATCTCGATTTTCCGCAGCTGCACATACCCGCAGAACCTCAGACTCTCAGGAGCCAGCTGTAGACATATGCGCGTCTATATATCACGACTAAATTGTGCCCTGCTTGTTCACGTTCGCAACGGCGTATGAAATTGATAGACCAAAGAGTCCGGGAGACACAAAGTCCAGAAAAACCAAGACGAACGACTCACCCATTAAACATCCTCACCGCCCTCTCAGCGTCCGCCTCGTTCGAGAAGCTCACCGTCCCGAAACCCCTCGAGCGCCCGTCCGCCCCCAGCGCGACGTCCGCCCGCTGCACCGCGCCCGCCTGCCTGAACAGGTCCTTGAGGTCCTGCCACTGTATGTGGAACGGCAACTGCCCGCGCGCAACAGAAGCAGATGCAGCATGGTGAGCCCCTATCGAATACACGCCAACGCAAACAGTCACTCACGTTCCCGACAAACAGGTTCCTACTCGCCTGCGCGCCCGCGCCCGCGCCCGTACCCGGCCGACTCGACGTCGAGCCCAAGCTCACCCCGTCCTCCTCGCCCGACGGCCCCGGCCCCGCGCCGAACGGCGACAGCCCTGGAAACCTCACCGCAGCCGCGAGACTCGGCGCGGGAGACGCGAGCGACACCCCCACCCCGTCCCCACTCCTGCTGGCGTCCCCGCAGCCCCAGGCACGGGCGACAAGCTGCCCACGAGCGGCGTCCCGAACACTCCCAGTCCCGCCCCTGCCGCTCCTGTGGACAGCGGCACTCCCACCCCGCCTACGCCCAGAGGGAACACGGCGCCGGCGAACCCGATCTCCTCGCCCATCCTGTCGGGCCGCACCTCGAGCGTGCGCGTCTGCCAGGTGTACCCGTTGAACATGTCGACGGCGCGCCCGGCGTCCTCGGCGGTCGCGAGGAGGACGGTGCCGTATCCGCGCGAGCGATTGTCGGGCCCGAGGGACACATCTGCGCGCAGGACGGTGCCCGCGCGGCGGAAGAGGTCCTTGAGGTCTTGCCAGCGGACGCGGTATGGGAGCTGCGCGTCGCGGTCAGTGGTGTGTTGATGAAGGCGAAGAAATCGGGTAAGAGTAAAGAGGTGGTACGAAGTGCATAGCATGACGACAGCGGAACGAAGCGAGCAGGAGCTGTGTCGTGCGCCGGCTCGCGCGCACCACACACAGTGAGAAATGGGGTGCGCGGCAAGCGGTCGGCCGAACAAGGTTCGTGGCCACAGAACGTCCAGACGATCACGCCAAGGTTCGCCGCGCGCGTCAGGACGCTCCGCGCTCCTCAGCACGCTGCGGGACGCGCACACGATGGGAAATGGAAGGGCGCAGGTGACGCATGGATAGAAGAGAAGAGAAGAGAAAACGGACGCACATTTCCTACGAAGAGCTGCGTGCGCGTGTCCCGTGGGGGATTGCTCGTCCGCGGGGAGTTGCTAGAGGCCATGGCCATCTGGATGACGGCCTCGATGTCGTCGTTGGTCGGGCCCGAGCCGGCTGCGGCTGGTGAGCTCGAGCTGGTGTGCGTCTTACCAGCGGCAGAGTTTGATGAGACAGGCTTGTCGCTGTGTGTAGAAGACGAGGATGCTCGTGTGGGTGCTAGTGATTGTCGTGCTGTAGAGGAAGCGGAGGGGAGGAGGGAGAGGTGTTGTGATGGGGGTGGCGACTGCGCTGGGGTGGATGCGAGCTGCGCGGATGGTGGGCCGCTAGCACTAGAATGGGGCTGGGGGAAGGCAAAGGGATTGTGTGCGCGTGGAGGCTGAGATGAGGGAGAGGAGGGGATAGAGGATAGCAGATGAGGGGAGGTTGCGTGCTGCGTGTGCGCAGGGACGAACGGCAGAGAGACGAGGTACGCACCAGGTATGATGTGACAGGACGCGCGATGCGGTAATAGGATGAAAATATACAGGACGAGATGGCAGACGGCACGACGGCACAGGAGGCAAAGGACGGGAGGACGGAAGGTCAGCGAGGAAGGGATGGAACAAAGTGTGCAAGGGGGACGCACCGAGGTGGCTAATGGAGGGCCTGCCATTCCGAGATCGATAGCGGAGGGCGCGGCGCGGATGTGTGGTCGTGGCTGCCAACAGGCCCACGGGTGCAGTCGTCGGTCGGGCAGCGGGGTGCGTCGTATGAGTCGGTCTGTGCGCCAGCGATGTGTGGTGGAAGAGTATATATGCGTAGGCGGCAGGACGACGATGAGAGGGCGACAAGGAGACAAAGTGGAGAGAGAGATGGTTGTGCAGACGGGTCGGCAGCTTGTCGCGGACTGCTGCCAGTGGCCGCACTCCACTCGCCTGCTATTTTCCCCACGTGGCGTGACGTCACTCACCCCGTCGCAGTCCTCCCGTCCGCTCAACCTAAGTAACATAAGATACATACACTGCTCCCACCACCATCCACGCCCTCAGCAGCTCTCTCTCTGCGTTCGCTCCTGTCTCCGAAACCTACGGGCCACGCCCAAGCTCGAGATGGCAGGCGCACTGCCGTTTCCAGCTATCAGGACCCTTAAATTGACATGACGTCATGACCCACTCATCATACACGTCCTTGGCACTTCCTCTCCAGGACAGAATCCCACCGGCCGAACAGCGTCCGTCAATCACTCAGACTTTATCGCTTTATGGCCGTGCTCTATCGAATGTCTTCTTATAATCTCTGGTCGCGCCGTGTCCATCTACCTCCTGCACGCTACAGCTCCCAGGAGCTCGTGTACCACGATGCACACAACAAGGATATGCCAGAAATATCCCAACGGAACCATTAATATGCCACTCGGCCAGGGTTCTGACGCCGCCGAAGGTGAGTATATGCGCTAGTACAGTCGCCAAAATACAATGGTTCGCCGTCACCTTCACGCCATCGCGCGCCAGTAGCGCAAGCTGCGCCGGCGTCGCGTGCGCCCTCCCCTCTCTTGGCCAGCAGTTTCCGTCAACTTCCTCCCCAGCACGCGCCTGGCTGTCTCCCGCTTGCACCCCTTCGCGACCACGGGCGCAAATATCTGGATGACATCCAAGCAGAGATCTGGGAGCGCCTGGAGAGGAGCTGCATTCCACACCTGTCATCCGTCTGGGAGATACCTTTGAGCGATACGAGCTTGGGGCTTCGGAGAACATCGTCTGCCGCGCGTCAGAGCACGCTACGCGCAAAAGGGCCGAGTGTCGCAAACCATGCCCTTCCGCATGCTGGCGAGGTGGAGGGCAGGGGAGGATAGGAAGCGGGTGATGACTGAAATCTGCGCAAGGAGGGGAGGAAGACGGCGATCGCACCTCTGTAGTTTTGAGGGACCTACAACAAGTTGCATGCTCCCGCGCAAGGAGGCTTGTGTTCTCCCGTTTAAGGGCTCGAACGCGCTGCCGGAGCTGAACGCGCTTACTGTCCTGCTCCGAAGCAATGCGGCAGGCGGGACCTGTGGCGCTCGTTTCGCGAGCTTGCCATCTTGACGCCAGGATTCCAACCACAAAAGTCGATGCCATTGAACAACAACTCGTTGAGCTACAAGGCTATGGGGAGAACCAAATATCAGGTTGGGCTTTGACAGTCGGGAGGCACGTCGGCGAATCTTTCACGTAACTAAGGCGTCGAGATGTTGCAGAGAGACCACCGCCTCATAGTAGCCCCTTGCCCACTCTGTCCCGTGACGGGTGTTCGCAAAGTCTATCTCCAGCGGCTTACATCCAATGAGCAAGAGCATCCCTCGCCAGATCAGAGAAGTACGGTATTCGTCGGGAACCCATATAACCAAGTTGCTATTCTCATCCATAATCCACCCATCCAGTATCTTGAGTTCTAGGGTAGCCGAGAGCGCGGTCAGATCAATACGTGAACTCCGCGTCAGCGGTCTGAAGTTGACGGCGGAGGAACAATGAACCACGCAAGGAGCTTAGGAGAGTGTCTCTGTGAGTGGCTCAGTCATCAGAGAGTGGAGGCCACTTGCCTGTGAATAGAATAGCGTTCGCGTCCCAAACACGAATGGACTCGCCTGAGCATGATATGATACGACACCCACCCGGTGAGAGCGCGACGTTATCGACATCTCCCGTCGGATCTGACAAAGCTTTTCCAATAGGCTCTCGTGTCTGTGCATCCCACATGCGGATCGTCCCATCCCGTCCTCCGGACACTACCCGTCGGTAGTCCGGGGAATACATGGCTTCATACACACCACCCACGTGGCCACGGAAAGGCTCGCCTGCTGGTGCGTGGTTATCTAATTCCCATACTCGAATCGTGTCATCCATGCCAGCAGACGACATTATATATCGGCCGTCCTTGGACCATGAAATGGAGCTGATAACGTCTTGATGGCCCTCGAACGGCTCGCCGGCGGCGCGCCCCGTCCCGACTTCCCAGACGCGCACGGTCCAGTCCCGGGAGCCCAATGCGATTTGATTGCCATCGGGAGACCAAGCGATGTTCACAACACCTGTGTTCACATTGAGGGGCTCAACGAGTGATTCATGCGTCTCGGCATCCCAGACGCGAATGGTAAAGTCATCCGAGCCTGATGCAATCCGACAGCCGTCAGGGGAGTATTTGGCGTCCAGTACTGCGTCTGCATGGCCACAGAGAGGCTCTCCGACCGGCTGAAGCGTCATCGAGTTCCATACGCGGATGGTCGTATCGCGCGACGCCGAAAGAAAGCGACTTCCGTCGGGAGAGAACCCGATACAAGATATGGTGTTCGAATGACCCTTCGGCTGCGTGTCGATGAGTTGTCCGGTAGCCACGTCCCACACGCTGATTGTGCCATCCCTAGAGCCCGATACAATCCGACATCCGTCGCGCGAGTACGCGAGTGCGGTTATGACGTGCATGAGGACAGAGTCCGTCATGGCACCCGCCGCAACACCTATTCGTATGGTTGCATTAGGTGATCCGGACGCAAGGTGGCGACCATCCGGAGAAAAGCTGAGAGCCCACACGGAATCCGTGTGCTCAACAGCTGGCTCCCCGACCATCTCGTATGTCTCCGAATCCCATATGCAGATTGTTGAGTCCAATGATCCAGAGGCGATTCGCCTGCCATCGCTGGAGAGCGAGAGAGAGTGCACACGCCCTAGAAGGGGGTGGGACACAACCTTCAATGCCTGTCGATTCTGAAAGCCCCATATCCGGATAGTTGAGTCGTATGACCCCGAGACAATCCGGAGACAATCCAGCGAGAAGAGGACGGAAGATACCCGTCGCGTATGGCCTGCTAACGGTCTCCCCATAGATTGCCCCGTCGCGGCATCCCAAAGTCGTACTGTTTGATCCTCGGAACCAGACGCGATACATCTGTTGTCCGGTGAGAAGGCGAGACACCAGACGTGGGACGCGTGTCCGTGGATAGGTTCGCAAACCATGGAGATCGGTTTTGTTGACCAAACGCAAACATAAGAGTCTCCGCCACCAGATGCAATGCGACGTCCATCGGGAGAGTACGCGATACACAACACTTGGTCCTCGTGGCCTAGTAGGGGTTCACAGACCGTCTCCCCTGTCGTGGAATCCCATATGCGCACTGTCTCATCTGCGAGCGCTGCGGCGATGTGGCGACCATCGGGCGATGAAGCGACCGACCAAATCCAGCATCTACAGAACAGCTTGTATATTGCTTCACCTGTTTCTGCATCCCAAACTCGCAATGTCGTGTCGTGCGATCCGGACACAATGCGCTGACCATCGGGGGAGTATGCTACGGAAGTCACAGGGTTGGTGTGCCCTGAGAGGGCAGCTCGAGCCCGGGGCCAGCAGTCATGAAGACAATTGACAAGTGGAAGATAGGGGAAGGATGGCAGAAAGTGGTTTCGGACCTTCAATGTCTTCGGAGAGAAGGGCAGAGCTGACATGTAGATGTGAGGAGCAGCATGCGCTATGACACCAGCAAATCGGCGGATGAAGACAACTGCGTCAAGCAACAACTCCCTCGATGTATCGCTCCCAGAGTCCTGTGACAGTCGTGCTTAGATCAGAATACAAAACGCGGGAGATGTGGCGAGGCTTACATCATACAGCCTCACTGCGGCTTCCAAAGACGGTGCAGCGCGATTGATGGACTTCAGGAGGCTGAGTAGTTCCAACCAGAAGAGAAGCTTGTCATGCAGAAACTTGCTTAGTTCTCGTTGTAGATCTGACGGCAGAGTGGTCACGGGTAGGTGGTCCTTCCAGCTGCACGCTGCATATGACAGACTCCCAGGAACGAACTCCCTAAGACGAGCTTCTAGATCAGGAATGTCACAGTTAGGAAGGTAGGATGTGTCCAAGCGACAGATGTTGAACGAAAGGTATTTGTTCATGACACGAAAGCAACCGAGCGCCATGACGGGATGTCCCTTCGCAAGGTCGACAAACCACTTCTGACTTCTATCCTCGTCGACCAAGAAATCACGGAATGACGTGTGATGCGGACGGATCGGTGTTGTCTGTTTGTATACGCCCGAAAGAAGGGAGCCCATGTCCGCCAGTATAAGATTGGCCTCCTCCTGGGCACCAGTCGCAAGGCGACGCTTCTCATCCAGCGATTGGACGGACAGCGGGGAAGACGCGCAAAGGATCTGGGCCATCACAGAACGAAAACGCTCCATAAGCCCCTCGTCGCTAGAATCGAAAAGCTGCTCCAGAATTCCTCGGTAGAGGTCGTCAAGAGAAGAAGCACCCCCACCCAACACGGCGCCCAGACGCGAATCGAACCGCTCCTTCAAGGTGCGACCGCTCGGCTTCTCAAGTATAATCCTGCAAGCCGTAGCCGCCCACTGGAACAGACCCTCCGCCTTGTCAGCCAGCTTCTGAATGTAGGTGTCATCCAGTGCTTCCTCGGTCTCCGGATCGATTGGGGCGAGCTCGTGGCGCAGGTAGTGCTTGATGTCCACTGCCGCCTCTGTGTGGTCGTCGTCAAGGATCACGTGGCTGGTGGGCGGATGGACGTCGTGCCGATTCACGACACGCTTGACATCAGGCTCGGAACGAGACGTGATGAGGACGCGGACGTTGGAAGGAAGATGTGCGGAACCCTCCGTGAGATGCTTCAGCAGCAGACGTCGGGAGCGCGCGTCGGAGCTGCATTCATCGAACGCGTCGATGACGATGAGCACCGGCCCCACGAGGGAAACTTGCTGGAGAGGCTTGACGATCAGCCACTCCCATTGCGCAGCGATGTCCTTGGATTCCCCGAGCTCTCGCTGACCTCGGAGGACCTCGGCGAGTGTACGTCGGAAGTCGGAATTCCAGTTCGCAAGATCATGCGCGATCGTGCTGAACACGCATCAGGAAAAACTCCCCCTGCGAATTGGCGTTAAGCGAGCTAAATTATCCCTCACCAGCGAGATTAGTCCATTAGTCTAAAAAGATAAGTCCCCTGCTAACCAGCAGCCATTAGCTGCCTTAGTAGGCAGGGTCCGTAGCGGCGGTCATTCATTATTTGCTCGCCATTCAGGCTGTCGTTTGGTCTTTTCAGATTCTAGTTGCTTGTACGATAGATTGAATATATTGAAGGGTACGACAACGACTAGCATGATTACACTGCATAGTAATCTATAAACTTGTATACTAAGTTCCAACATGGTACGCTAATCCGACCTCATCCAACTACACATAGCACTACAACGTGGGCCGGATCCTCTCTTGATGAGCTGATAGTACCGCAACTTACTTCTTGGAGGCGCGAAATGCAAAGTGCGGCTGGGCAAGGCCACAGACGACGACTTACCTTCGGATGTAGTACATTACGCACCTTCGAGTTGCTATGCAGCATGGTATCTTACAACTCACCTGGACCCCAGCTTCTGTAGTATCACTCTCATACCACCATGTCCGCTAGTACTAGATCACCCACCAGTCAAACTGGCCACTCCCGTATGTAGCGGTGAAAGGAAGGAGGAAAGGTTGGGTGGGCACACTGATGTCGGACGGAGCGTCGAGCGCGCAATGGGATGCGGCTGTGGTGTGAGCGCCCGTATTTAGGGCAGGCTTCAATTGACTTGGAAAGACGCAGAGATGGTCTCTCTTGCCTTGTACGTGTTCTGAGCATACAGTCCTTGATTTTTGGGCCTGCAGTAAAGTACGTATGCCTATTATTACCTTCAAGGAACTTATCCAGCTCGCAAATCTCGAGATATAAGACCACCAATGGTCACGGGCGTCATTAGTTGACATTAGCACTAATTTTCTGTGAATTCGCGCGGGGAGTTTTTCCTGATGCGGTTTCTGGGTGACGATCTCCCTGAAAGGCACGATCGAAACAGAAGAAGGAGCCGAGGCGACGGAGGGCTTTGAAGTAAACACCTATGGAATGGGCGACGGAGGACTTTCCAGTCCCGGCGCCACCGAGGAGGAAACGCACGCGAGCGGCATCGGGGTCATTCATCCAACTGATGAGCTCGTCCAGCGTCTTCCGGCGCGTTCCCTCGAGACAGGCCTTGCCCGAATTAAGTCCCGCGCTTTGGACGTGAGCGAGATCGTGCAAGTCAACGGTCGTGTCTTGGGTAGTTGGTGAGGACGCGAACAGACAGGAAGCAATGAGAACATACAGATGTCTTCAAGAATCGCCAGTTTCATTTCCATCTCGAACACTCCTCGTTCGGTGAAGCGACGACGAAGGTTCAGGAAAGCTTGATTGAAGTCGGCAATTTTGCTATCTATAAGGGGACCAGATATTGCGTGCTTTCCCGCTCGGATCCCTGGAGTGGGAGTTTGTTAGAGTCACTGGGCGGCCATGCTCGGAAAGAGATACATACATCCTTACAGAAATTTTCGGCTTGAGTATGGTCCCGGATGAAGTAAGCGCATTCGGCCGTCTGCAACAGCATATCCTTGAGCAGATTCTTGCGATCTTCGTCTATTCTAGAGAGGCGACTAGTCGAGACCACGAATCCGTAGAGTTCATTCATCGCCACTAACAGATCTCTCATAGCCTTATCACGCTTGTCTTGTGCGATCACAGGCTAAGCGCACGGTTCGGATGAGCGGACCAGAGACAAGCTGTGCCATTTCAAGGCCTACCTTAACGATTGAGAGAAGAACTGTGGTAGCTAACTTGGCGTATGGGTGGATCTGAAGTCCCCTGACTCTTAGCACTGTCATACCGCGCACTACAGGTAAAGGGCTGACGCACGTCTCCTATGCCTTCGACGATCAATGCTAATATTTGTACCTTCTCCAATACGGGCTCCAACAGCTCGTACGTGCTCTCGGCATCTTCTGCTATCGGCTCCGCGGCGTCCATCGCTTTGAGAACGTGTTTGTTGGGGGCCTTGACGGAGGAAAGCGCCTTCCCGGCATCTTCGACGTGATTTGCTAAGTCGACCCAGTCGGGGTTTGTGTCAGCAACTGAATCCTGCTGTTCCCGCAAGGGACACTCAGTCAGCTTCAGAGAGATGGATTGAGTGGTATGAGAGTGTGACGATACTTTGTTTGTATGCTGATGGACGACGGGCGCCTCGCGCGGGACGCTTGTGGTGCACTGCGTGCTCGGAAGGTCGGGAAAAACACCACATAAACGCGGCCCTAAAACTCCCAGCTTTTCTTGTAAATAACCCGTCAGAATGACGATCTACTGCCCACTCTCTTTCACTAGATAGTCTAGGATCTCAAGACCGTATTTTTCGCAAAGAAACTTTCCCTTTTACGACCTTCCATTTGCGGGTTTGCACTACATTTGGGCTCCCGATCGCTTGCTGCTCTCTCTGTGGTGCGATAAACACCGGTGTATGACGATAGGCAACCTATTTCATTGTATAGTTACACAGGTAGGTATGTATAAAGAGTGATACTGCAAAATCCATGCCATGGTGTGCCCACTCATGACATGACCGTTGAGGCTACAATCACTCCAGGGTACCCCTTCCCGCCCTCTATGCACCACAGCGACACAAACAAGATAATATCATGATACTCATGGACGACTTACAACAGCCACCGTCAAGACCTATTCCCTGTTTATCCCTCCTGCGGCCGGGGTACACGGTTCTATCTGCGGCCCTGTGGAGAGCATACGTGTCAGTATGCGGTGTACACGTCGTACACATCGAAAAATAGACGACTCACCATTAATGGCTCCGCTGACCCATATGCATGTTCTCCGGACGACATCCAGCCCTGATAAGGGTGAAGCTAAGTGAATGATAGTCAGCTGAAGCTCTTGAGAACAACGATTAGAATTTACTGCACCTTGTTCTCATTGACCCCTCAAACAACAGACCATGGAGCGGCCGCCCGCATGCTATGGAGGGAGCTAAAGGAGAGAAAAGGAATTAGTCGTAGAATCCCAGCAAGCAGCGACCAGTAGTAGCCCCCTAGCCCCCGAGCACGCAGAGCCCAGAGAAACCCAAGCCTGCCAGTATAAACTCTAATAAACGGCAGCAGACACAAGCTAGACAAGCCCTCCGAAAGCGCAAGACTAGAGATGCCCCCCAAGATAAGCACAAGGAGCAGTCGCACCAACAACCGCGAGTCCCGCGACCGCTCCTAAGTCCAACTGTTTGGCCCTATTTGTTTTGAACCGCAGTGGAGGTAGGCGCTGGAGCATCAATGGCCTTGGCGATGGCGTCGTCCTTTTGGTCGACTTCCCAGAAGGTGGATCAATGACGACCTTTTATTAGGCCCCGACCTTGCCCCCACTTAAGGTAGTAAAACGCGATAAGTGCAGTATAACCCCTCACTTACTCAGGTCACTTGGGCACGCAGTGGTGGTCTCGACTTGGGGATTGTTCACACTTGACTTGTGATGTTTCCTGAGATGTTTCAACGCTTTTGCCTTCAATTTGCGCGCGGTGTTCATTGGTGGTGGGGAGACGTGTGGCGATGTCGGCAAGTCGATGGTGCAGCGTTGGCCCGGGCGTGGAATGGCAGGTCAGTACTTGGACAAGTTCACACGGTCATGAGCTATGGCTCAGGCTCCGGTGCTGGGTGAGTTGCGGTCAATGAGGTCCCGGAATCCGACAACTAGACTAAACTCGCAAACGGTGCGGCTCTTCATGAGCGACCTGAGCAGAATCTCTTCGAGAGGGCCGAAAACAGTATGTGACGTTCTGCCAAACTAGTAGACAAGCGCAGTATACTAAAGAGTCCGCAGATTGCACTAGGCTGTTGACCACGCTAATCGTTCTTGCTGGCCGCCCGCTCGAAACGCCCTGCGAGGGCACGACGATGAGCGTCATAGTCTGATTAGACCGGACAACCTTTTCTCTACAGCCACTCAAAATTACGCAAACTACTCGGGCAATTGTACGACACTCAAGCTCGTCCCGCCGCTCCGCTATGTTCATATCACAGGCGATAGCATGGTGCCTCCCTGCACTTGCAACCAGGACTGCATCTCCAACCGTACTCGCATTCCCTCTCCAACGCGCCAGAGGAAAGCGACACATGCTCGCGCCCTTCACGCCGTGAGAGCACCATGAAGACCTTGGAGGCGTCATCCACTGACTCCTTTCCCCTGCGCGCATCATTGTAACCCCGACTCGAACACTTCTCATAGATTTGGTCAGCAAACTCGGCCCCGGAAATGGCCCACCGGCGCCGATAGCCATAGAAGTCATAGAAGCAAGCTAACAGATATCCAGAAGGCCCACAAGTGGGAATTTTGGTGACCAACTACCATAAAGGATCGCACAGTGCCGCAACAGTCAACCGCATTTCCGCAAAGAGCACTGAAGTGTTAGAGGTCCTAGTAAAACGTCCATCTGAAACACCTTCCCTGCCAGCTGGCACCCCCCTCCGGGACTTGCAAGATGACTACAGGAACCTCGCAACCATCGTGCATGGCCCTAGCTTATTTTCGGCACTGTCTTTATATACCATAACAGTTCTCTCTCGTCGATAATACACCTGAGTAGCCTACAACGAGGTATGTAAACCTCTGGGATATCGGGCCAGGGAGGTATGAGACCTCCCAACCACGCATATGATTGGCTGTCAGCCTAGGACATCAATACGGGCGCATCAAATTTTGATAGCTGGACCGGTGTACATACTCGAGGCAACTTCAAGGAGCTCGAATAAAAACCATACTCCCTCTGAGGAGGTCGCAGTAGTTGACGAGGCAGCATTTTTCCAACATGTGAAGAGTGTTGTGCAGGCGTGGCGGGTGAGGAGGGTGGGGGACGCGCGACGCAAAAGACCACCGACGCTGTCACCACGGGCGCATCAGCGCGCTAGTTTTGATGATCAAAGTTCTCAATCAGCATTGTGGCGTTTGATGCCAGATTTAGGGTTTGCGCGAAGAGGACCCGCCATTCGTGCTCCCTCCCCTCCCTCGCTGCGCTCGGGGGGTCCCCCGAGCCGGGAGCACTCAGGCGGGCACTCTAAAGCCTCGTTCGCGCGAT
>NW_006766901.1:134358-142141 GCF_000275845.1 Dichomitus squalens LYAD-421 SS1 | reverse complement strand
AACTTCAAGGAGCTCGAATAAAAACCATACTCCCTCTGAGGAGGTCGCAGTAGTTGACGAGGCAGCATTTTTCCAACATGTGAAGAGTGTTGTGCAGGCGTGGCGGGTGAGGAGGGTGGGGGACGCGCGACGCAAAAGACCACCGACGCTGTCACCACGGGCGCATCAGCGCGCTAGTTTTGATGATCAAAGTTCTCAATCAGCATTGTGGCGTTTGATGCCAGATTTAGGGTTTGCGCGAAGAGGACCCGCCATTCGTGCTCCCTCCCCTCCCTCGCTGCGCTCGGGGGGTCCCCCGAGCCGGGAGCACTCAGGCGGGCACTCTAAAGCCTCGTTCGCGCGATAAATACAGACGGCCTCCCCTTTGGGGGAGGAGGAGGTGTGAATAGCGCCTAACCCAAACCCGAACCCGAACCCTAACCGAACCCAAACCCAAACCCAAACCCTAACCGAAACTCTAACCGACGCGTATCACTAAGACCGCGTGGGTTGGGAGGTTTGATACCTCTCTGGCCCGATATCCCAGAGGTTTGCATACCTCGTTGTAGTCTCTACTACACCTCGCTGGTAGAGTCATGGACAAGAACAAGACCAGGAGTCAGAGCAAAACCAAGAGCCAGTACAAGATCAAGAGCCGAAACTTGAAGACCAAGAGCCAGAACCCTCCCCCGGCCAGCCCTCCTCTCGTTGTTGACAGCCCCGTGGCGACTCCCCCTGCCACTACTAGTAGCAGCCCTGTCGCTGCTCCTACTCCCGGCACTGAAAGCTTTGACCTCAGGCCTCATCCCCGCTCCAGGCACGGACAACTCTGTCGCTGCTCCCACTCTCGCCGCCACTAGCAACCCTGTCGCCGCTCGCACCTCAGTCCTCTCAGGTTGTGCGCCCGGGACCATTGAACGTCGTCCTAGCGCTTACAGGTTCAAGGTGCCGCGGCCGCCGCCCAATACTTTCGCCCCTTCTAGAGTGCCCCAATCAAGCTCTTATAGCAGCCGCTATAATAGGTGCGTCTGTTCTAGAGTCTTGTGGTCAGGCAGGCTTAGCCATGCTTTGTAGCACTGTATTGCCGCCGAGACGTATCACCACCGTGACGAGGTGGAGGCCTCTCGCGTTACCTCACGAGAAGGATGGAGAAGACGGTGTCGATGTTCCCGGAGTAGCTGACCTCGCCAATGGGTATGTACGCTTTCAATCATGTCCTGGGGGCCCGGAAGACTGAGTCTTGCTTCATCTTGAAGGGCTGGGGATATCGACGATGCCATGGCGGGATCGAACATCTTCATTGGCAAAGAGAATGGAGTCAACGAGAACAGTGCCGCCGATGTCGTTATTAACGTCGCTAGTTCCAGTGTGACAGGGACCAACGAAACTTGATATCGAGGAAACACATACATAAATAGTAGAGATTCAGTAGGACAAATTGTCTCTTGTCGGCCATGCCACTGGTAGACAGGATTGGATGTCAGTTGATGGGGCACAGCCCCGACGCATGTTGGGTGCTACTTGTCATCTCTTCCCAAGCTACGTTCTTCCCCATCCGGTGCAAGCTCTCTGGTGGGAAGCCTGAGGAGCGCAGAGTTGAGGCTGCGACGCACAACGGCGTCGAAACTGTTTCGAGTCTGACTTGACGTGGACTTGATCGATAACAACACTGTCCTGGCCCAATAGGGAGAGGGAATCTAGTATACAATAATCGTACACACCACCAGCCAACCCCCGATGCCTCCTACTGACGCATAGTCATAGCGCGTAAAGGGAGCACGGACATAAACGATACCCCAAGGGCCTGACGCGAAGACCATCATCATACCTCCTGCGACGCATCGCTCTTGCGACCTTTGTTCGTCTTCGACGGAAGAAGCTGCGGGAAACGGACCCGCGGTCAGCTGGCGCTCCCAAACTTATAGAGGGAAGATGATGTACCTCTGGGTTAATGTGCGGCACGACACCGCCCTGCGAGATGACGACGTCGCCCAGGAGCTTGTTCAGCCTGCGCCAGACTCATCAGTATTTCTATTCTGTCAGTCGAATCATATACACCTACTCTTCATCGTTCCGGATGGCGAGCTGCAGGTGGCGCGGGACAATACGCTGCTTCTTGTTGTCGCGAGCCGCGTTACCTGCGAGCTCGAGGATCTCGGCAGCTAGGTACTCGAGGACCGCTGCGAGGTAGACTGTGACACGCAAAACCAGTCAGCTGCTGGTTCCTTTGGGGGATAGGGTCAGTATAGAGGATGTTCCACTGACCAGGTGCACCAGCACCGACGCGCTGTGCATAGTTGCCCTTCTTGAGGAGACGGTGGACACGACCGACGGGGAACTGGAGACCCGCCTTCGCTGACCGAGACTGAGACTTGCCAGCCGCGTCGGCGGAGGCCTTGCCGGACTTTGACTTGCCGCTGCCCTTGCCAGACATGTCGTTCAATTGTGGTTGGTTGAGGATGGTAGTTGGAGAGAGTGAAGTTTTGGTGTGCCTGCAGCAGGAAAGAATGCGCCTTAAATACCCACACGCCACATGAATTCATGTACAAAGCGGCGAACTCACCTCAAAGACGCAAAAGGGCGACAAGCGAGATCTCAACGCGAACGACGTACCGGGTCGCAGGCTCCCCGCCCCCCTTTATATACCGCGACGCGCGACGCGACCCGCCAAAGCGCGTGATCGCGACGGGCTTGTTGAATGCGGTTCAACAACGCGCCATCACGTGTGCGCCTCCGCGCCCGTGACACGCGTCCCTCGCCAAACAGCCGCACACAACCGTGGCGCCCCTTTATAATCACTCCGCCGCTTGCGCGGGCTGCCTCCCGAACACCACCACTGTCCCCTCGTCCTCTCGCGTCCCATTCACACTACGACCACTTCGAACAGTTGTAAAGTGCATACGCTTCCAAGTTGCACGCGAACCGCACCTCAATTGCCGCATTTCCACTTAGCCAATCCTAGAAATGGCCCCGAAGCCCGCATCTACCGCCGGGAAGGCCCCCGCCTCTACCGCTTCCAAGGCACCCGCAAAGACGACCTCTGAGGGCGGTGCGAAGGGTGCGAAGAAGACCGCCAAGGCGGCGAGCTCTGGCGCAGGCGGCGAGGGCGAGAAGAAGAAGCGCAGGAAGGGCCGCAAGGAGACGTACTCGTCTTACATCTACAAGGGTGAGCAGCATCTTAGTACCACACCCAGCATGTGTTGTTGGCCGTGCACGGGTGCATGACGCGTGCTTGGTTTGGGATCGGGCCCCGGGTTGTGCGTTGATAGGGCCTTGTGCTGACAATGAGATTTTCACGTGCAGTGCTCAAGCAGGTGCACCCCGACACTGGTATCTCGAACAAGGCGATGGCGATTCTCAACTCATTCGTCAACGATATCTTTGAGCGTATCGCTACGGAGGCGTCGAGTATGTGTGCCGTTCCCTTCACTCAACGCTTGGTTGCTGACGATTGGGTCCCTTCGCAGAGCTTGCGTCGTATTCTAAGAAGTCGACAATCTCGTCACGCGAGATCCAGACGGCCGTGCGCCTAATCCTGCCTGGTGAGCTTGCGAAGCACGCCATTTCGGAAGGCACGAAGTCTGTCACGAAGGTTCGTCTTCCCTCTCCCTTATCACGCGCCCGTCCTTAACCAGTCTTTCTGCAGTTCTCGAGCGCAGGAGCCAAGTAAGCGTCTTTTGTGATGATTGGCTCTGGGTGGTGCACGTGTCTCGACGATGTGGTGTTGTTGTACAACGTCGTACGATATCGTGAGGAGAGTACGGTTGGGGGGGAGCTCGACGTTGTTGTATCCCTGTCTATGCGGTCCCCGCGTTAGGGCGGCCTTGTATTGTATGATTCCTAGTCTCGTGTTGTCTTTGTCTCTTATCTCGTATCTGTTCGCCCTTCTGTTCGTCTATGGTACCATTCGAATGGATTCACTATGCGCCAGGCACATGTAGTGGAATTCAGTCGTGTAAGCGTGAGTGTAATTGCGTAGGTTAGAGGTGCGCGACAGAGCTCGTTTTTGGTCATGAACACAACGAAGGTAAGTTAGTACAATATTTTCTCCATCGCCCGGGACTGACTCAATGCTCTGCTTCGAGTCTCTTGAAAAGTTCGCAAATTCAAATGCAATGCCGTATTTAAGGCGGTCTCCGGAATGGTGAAATACCATACCTTGTCGCCCATGGCGGAGTCCGGCTTAGTTGCAGTGTTCCTGGTGCGTCACCATCTTTGAGACAAGGTTCACTCGGGTGCTCGTCCGCCCCTCCTGCAGTTGAGGCTACATGCAGGCCTCAGGCCGATTCTACCGTGATCGGTGGCTCATCAGCCCGTTCCCCGTTCTAAGAATATCGTCACCCTTCAATTCGGAGCGACGATGGGTCGGAGCCTGCGCACAGCAAGCACGCCGTGCATATTAGAATGACCTAAGTACTGCGCCAGATACAGTGAAAAGATGGATTGTGAAGTAAGTTCGAGCATCTGTCTTGTCGCCCGCCGCGGCTACGGCAGAGCTGTTGATGAACCCTTAGTAGAGAACAGTTCTCGCTGTAACGAGGCTGCTGAGGACGGCACAGGTGCTCGCAATTGTGGTCACTTGACGGTACGTTTCACGCCTTAGCCCACATTTGAGTGTCCGTTGCCGCGGCGTTGCGCCGTGGGGACGGCGCGGCCTGGTCGATGCCGGCTTTTGAAACATACTGTGGATGTTCAGGCAGTCGACGTCGTTGGCGCATACCTCATGGGACCTCTCAGTGACACGCATACATAGTAGTAGAGGTAGGCGCTTGCCGGCTGGACAAAGGTTCGTCTTACGGGCGCTTGTATACATATGTGGCACAACAGCTCAGGCTCCGGCCTCAATTAGTTTGGATCCGAACCACCACCATCTTCGCGTACAACCCTTCTAAACACTCACGTACTACATGCAATACGATCTACCACCGCGGAAGAAATTTAAAGTGGGCGAGGCCCGTTCCAAACCTGAGTCGTCGACGGTGAGTCTTCATAGTCAATGCAGTCGAGGACAGAAGGATAACCGGCCTCCACTCATGCCTCTGGACCATTCTTGTTACTCACACTCGCCGCCTTTTTTCACCACTCGCTGCAGCCATTTCCGCGGACGCCTCTGGATGGGCCCATCATCCAGACGGCTCCCATCGCCCGTCTTCCCACCGAGCTCCTAACCACCATCTTCTCTCTCGTGGGCCCCTATCAGAGATTGATTCCATTTTCCGACGAAGGCGCAAAGACGTGGATGGGATGGGCACGGCTCATGCTGGTGTGTCGGCACTGGCGGAACGTCGGTCTCTCGACTCGGTGGTTATGGCGCAGGATCGGCGTCACCAGTAACCTGGAGGCTCTGCAGTACCGCCTCTCGCGCACGGTGGGCTGCACCATCGATGTCATATTTTCCAGCTATTCCGAAACCAACGAAAGAGCCGTGCCTCTGCTGCTGCCCTACGCGCGCAGCATCCGCTCCGTCCAGATGCCCGAGTGGTCGCTAGGGTTCTACGAGTCCGACAACCTGCCCGCCATAAAACCGCTGTTCGAGGTTCCCCTCCCGGCGCTCGAGCGCATAGATCTAAGCGGGCTTCCGTTGCTGCGCGGCCGTCCACTCGACACGCCGTTCGACCTGGGACTGTCGGAAAAGCTGCATCCCGGTGTTCGTCGGCTCGTTATGCCCTCTCACATCAAGATGCCCTCTACGCCAACTTTCTGGAGTGCACTGCGCGAGCTCGACATCAGCTCCGAGAGGTATGACGGTCGGCAGGCGTGCTTGGACGATTTCCTCCAAGTTGTGGCCGGCGCTCCCTATCTCGAGTCTCTGGCAGTCTTGGGCACCCTGACGTCACGCTCGCTGCGTAGGAAGGATACTCCCACCTCGGGCGATGATGTCCCCACCTCGCCGTATCGGTTAGCCAGACTTAGGACGGTCCGTCTCGAAGGCGAGCTCGCCTTCGTCGCCCCGATCCTGCAGAGGATCGACGCGCCGGCATTGTGCGTCCTCCACATCAGCGCCTGTATACCTCCGGATGCCGACATCGCCGACTCAGCCGCGCTGCTGTTCCCGCCGCCTCTCCGCCATGTCCTCGCCAAATGCAAGGCTCTGTACGTGTCCAAGAATGAACCGTCGGACTTCCAGATCTGCTCGAACGCCCATCAGAACCCCAGGAATATCCAGTTCAAAGCGGACGCATTACGTGTGCCTCTGTTCTTCCATGTCATCAGTTACAGGCCGCTCCCCCCGCAGCTCAGCACGGTCATAGGCGTGTTGTGCGACGGATTCTGTACGGCACCGCTACAGACGCTTGTTTTCGAGGAGTTTTCCGATTCCGCCCCCGTTGCCGCTTGGAGATCGCTCCAGGCGACTTTCTCCGACTTGCAGTCTATCCGAGTTGGAAGCGAGAGTCTAGAGCTTGTCTACAATTTCTTCTTCGCCCTCCGAGGGCTGGCTCCGGAGGGCGGATGGCCATTACTCTCGTGCCTGGAGGTCGATTTCGGCCACATTTCTGAACAACACGACTCCTTGGCGTGGCACCGAGTCTTGCAGCCCCTGGTGGAGGCCACCCATGCTTGGCACGAGCAGGGGCTGCGGCTCGACGACATCATTCTCCATAGTTTGCACGCCACAGGGGAGAAAATTGGGCCCATTATGCTGTACGACCATTTCAGCCTGCGCAACCCCGTCGTCTTTGACACATTCTCTGATCACCACATGGACGACCTGGTATCATCGCTCCTGACCGGTCCAAAACCGCGAAGATGGTCGGGCCGGTATACCGGAAACACTACGGGCAAGGAGGCCAAGCGTGGCTTGGCCGCCACGGATGACACAGAGACGAGTTTGTCGGAGGTTGATTCTACCCAGACAGAAAACCCGGTGAGTGACATTTCTTCTGTCTGGCGACGTCTATTGATGAGAAGGTACATATTTGTTGCGGAGGCAGCTTCCAGCCTAGGGAGGTTCTGGAGCAATTGCTGCAACGGTTCCGCGAGTAGTCTTGCAGATAGAAGCAAAAGACTCATAACATCAATGTGTTTCTGTAGCAACGGGCCATCGCGTGTAAAACGCCACCCCGAGTCATACTTCAATGTTTATGCCTCATTGGAGCGCAGGCGTCACGATGTCTGCGCGATAAACCTCACGCTCGCACTGAGGTTCGACGGTGAATCAGGGTTTTCGGCGGCGCGTCGAACTGAGCACAATGCCCCTCGCATCAACCGGGGACCAGGAGCGTTGACCGGTCATTAGGACTGGAAGTGTGTGTTCACAACACGAGGGAGTTGACTCTACAGGCTCGAGGGCATCGGTTGCGCACTCCAGAACACAGCCTGTATGAGGGATCTGTTGAACCTGTTGAACAGGCGCTGGTTTACACAGCTTGCCTATCAGAGCCGTCACAAGATATGGAACGGCACAGCCGGTTACTGCAATAACCGAGGCTGTACTACTCATGTGGTACACACACAGCTTTGCTGTGTACGCACTGCTTCTCTGTGCGACTGTGCATCCTGGGAAGGTACTGTATAGTACTACGTAGCCACAGATGTACAGTAGTATATATAGGGGACTTCTGTACCCCCAATCTACAGTTCAGTTCACTCGAACATCTCCTCTCATCGCTCTTACAAGCCTCTTACAATCAACCAACCCTTCTAGGTGAGTTGCAGGCTATCCGCTGTCGTTGCCACCCGTGGGAGAGGCCTTCGCCCCCCCGGGTTCAACAGGTTATGAGCCCTGCTCGACGCTGCAGAATCTGCGCCGCTCACTGCGTGCTGCGATCTGTAAGCTCGCAGCTCACCTGGATCTTTTGCCATC
>NW_006766901.1:95144-128734 GCF_000275845.1 Dichomitus squalens LYAD-421 SS1 | reverse complement strand
TCTTGTGACGGCTCTGATAGGCAGCTGTGTAAACCAGCGCCTGTTCAACACTCCCCCTCGCTAAGTATCCAAATGGTTACGCAAGCGTAGCAGGCGCTTTAAGCAGCTCTGGACTTTGGGAAGCGGAGACCAAGTTGTGAGCGAAATTTCAAGAACTTCACTACACCAAGGTTCTTGGTAAAGATGTCCGCAGGATTGCCGCTTCCGTCTATATAGAAGACATCAATGATTCCTTTATCATGCACCTCACGGATATAGTGATATTTGATGTCAATGTGCTTTGACCTTAACTCCGTCACAGGACTCGACACAATAAAGATCGATCCTTGATTGTCTCCAGATAGAGGTATGTAATTGACATGGTAGTCAAGTTCAGCAAGTAGATTGCGAACCCAGACCACTTCGCGACTGCAATTGCTCATTGCCATGTACTCAGCTTCTGTAGAAGAAAGAGCAACGGTCTTCTGTGCTCGTGATTGCCACGAGAAGATCCCGTTTGCTAGTTTCAAGAAGAAACCGGTCTGTGACCGACGAGAGTTGGGATCAGAGGTCCAATCTGAATCAGTACCGGCGACAAGGTCTGACTGTGAAGCACCGTCATAGACTAGGGAGTGATCCTTTATCCCGACTAGATATCGGCAGAAGTAGAGTGCACGATTCAGGTGTTCTTCAGATGAGTTTGATGCAAACTGTGCTATTTTGGTCACGGCAAATGCCAGATCTGGTCTGGTACCAAGCATCAAGTAGAGCAAGGATCCAATAACTGTTTGAAACTGTGAACAAAGTTCTGGTGTTGCTTGTCCTTTGTTGGGTGCAGGTATGTAACCTACAGGAAGTGGTGTTGGAGCTGGTTGTGCATTTGACATGTTGCAGTGTTCCAGTACTTTCTCCAGATAGGTGCATTAACCTAAATGGATGTTGTGGCCTTTGCGCACGACTCACACATGCAGAAATTCCTTCGCATCGCCGAGATCGCGGCATTCCCGCTTGCGCATGAAGCGAGCTTTAAGCTGAGCTACGAGCTTTTTGTCTTTCTTGCAAAAGAGTGTGTCGCGGCGACTAGGCATGTAGACTCGGGTCAACGTTTGGCGACAACCCCATAGGCGAGCGGCGAGGAGCTAAAAGGAGGAAAAGGGAGAGAAGAGGGATAAACGTGTCAAGAAACTCGACGAGGGCAGAGCAGAGGTCGGCACAAAGGCACAAGACCTACAAAAGCTAGTCTTTATGCAGACAGTGACAGACTAGTCCCAATGACCAAGTTATACATTAGCAATCAACGAGAGATACAACACTATAGTCACTTACCTAGTCCCAATGACCAAGAGGTCGAGATGGGGACTAGGAAGCGCCTAAGGGGGTCCTTATATACTGGAGGGGCTGCTTAGCAACCAAGGACAAGGCGCGAGAGCGAGGCAGTGAGGATGACAAAGGGAGAACAAAGGGCGAGAAAGAAAAGGCAAGGACATGGCAATCACGGGAACGTAGCATGCGGCTATGGGAACGTATCTACAGTGTCCAAACTGGGATGGGCTAGAGAAGGAAATGGTCCAGAAATGGAAGGTGGGCGTCAAAGGGGAGGGAATGGGCGGTAAAAAGGGGTGCCTGTCCAACGTCTGTGACATTACTCCCCTCCTAAGGTCCGTCGGTCTCCGATGGACCCTAGGCCGAGGCGTCGTCCGGAAGCCCATTCGAGGTCGGAGGGTGCAGCAGTGGTGAAGTTGACGAGGGGTTGCCAGGGAAGAGATTGAAAGATGACAGCTGCAATTCGACGTGGGGCAGTGGGGTTCCGCTCGTGGAATTCGTCGATGAGCTCTTGGCAATGAGTGAGGTCCTCTGCCGGCTCCCAGCTGTTCTGGCCTTCGTCATAGCCCTTCCACTTGACCAGGTATTGGAACTGATTGCGGTAGGTGCGGCTGTCCTCAATCTTTTCGACCTCGTACTCGAGTTCCCCTTCGACTTCGACTGGTTCCGGTGAGGGTGGAAGTATGCCGTTGATGTTGTTACCTGTTCAGGGTGTGAGGTGATCAACGTGGATGATGGTGTGTCGGTTCTGCATGGAGGGGGGAAGTTAAAGTCGATACGTGAGTTTGCCCGTGCATTCCAAAACTTCATATGGCCCAAGTCATCGGGGTCCAAGCTTGCGGCTGGCCTGATGGATGGTGATGTCTCGCGAGTCCATCCAGACGCGGTCTCCAGGTTTAAACTCGTGGGGTTTCGGCTTGTCTCGCTCGAACGACTCCTTCATGGCGGCCTTCTCCATCCGAAGGGCTGCCTCCGCATCCTTTCGCACCTCACGCCAGAGTTCCAAGCGCTTGTCCAGCGCTGGGAACTTGGTGGGGGCGCTGATGGGTACCGTGAAGTTGGGCTGGTAGCCGTAGATGATCTCAAAGGGGGAGACTTGGAGTCCGGAGTGGACGTGGTTGTTGAGCACAAACTCCGCGGTCGGTAGGTGAGCCACCCAGTCGTCCTGTCGTAGGTTAGAGAAGAGCCGTAAGTGCTTCTCTACCTCCTGGTTTGCCCGTTCTGTCTGCCCGTTGGACTGGGGGTGATAGGTGGTTGTAAGCGCGTGCTGGATCCCAAACTTCTCGTACAGGGCCTTCATGAAGTGCGCCGCAAACTGAGGTCCTCGATCCGACACCACCTTCTCCGGTACTCCATGGAGACGGAAGATCTCGCGGTAGTGGATATCGGCGACTCCCTCTGCAGTGATGTCGGTCGTGGTGGGTAGTACGTGGACCTGTTTGCTGTAGTGGTCGCTGTAGACGATGATCACGTCGTATCCTTGCACGGGGGGAAGTCCAGTGATGAGGTCTACTCCCATTGTCTGCCAGAGACCTTCGGGTACGTCGTGGGGCTGGAGCGTGCCTCGAGGATGACGAGGGGCTTTTCGGCGCTGGCAAGTGTCGCAACCTTCGACGTACTTGCGCACAAACACGTCTCGCTGTGGCCACCAGTAGAGGCGACTGACCAGCTCTATTGTCCCGTTCCGTCCCGGATGTCCTGCAGTGATCACATCATGGCACAGGAAGGTGACCCGTTTACGAAGGTCTTTACCAGGGGGAATGTAGAGCTTCCCATGCCGATAGATGAGGTCATCGCGCACTTCCCACTCTAGGAGTCCGTTTGCCAGCTTTCGAGGGCCCTTCTCCTTGAGGATGCGGAGAGCCTCGACTACTTCAGGGTCGAGTACCTGTGCGTCTCAAATCTCCTGCTCCAGGGTGCTTGTATCCGTGAGGGTGGCTGACAGGGAGACGAACCGTTCCGGTCCCAGCACGATCTGATCTCGGTTGTCCTCCGCATCCGTAGTCTGGTGGATCAGGAGGCAAGAGAGGGGATCGGCTTGGGTGTTCGTCTTGCCAGGCTTGTGCATGAGGCGGAAGTCAAAGCGGCTGAGGTATAGAGACCACCGGGCCTGTCGACGGGTGAGGTTCCGTGCGGTGCGCCAGCACCCCAGATTACGATGATCTATGATGATCTCAAAGGGTTCAGGGAGCCCCTCCAGATAATGTCGCCAGTCCTCGAGAGCACGGATGATTGCTAGCATCTCTCGGACGTAGATCTCGTAGTTCCGTTCCGCTTCAGCCATCGACTCCGATCGGTAGGCCACCGGATGCTAGAGGTTGTCACTCAGCTTCTGGAGCAGCACCCCTCCGGTCGCAAAGCCCAAAGCATCCACTCCAACCCGCGTGGGCTGAGCCGGATCCTAGGAGACCAGTAGGCTGAGCCGGATCCCAGGAGACCAGCACGGGTTCACTCGTAAACACGTCCTTGAGAGCTTGGAAGGCGAGTCGCTGCACGGTTCCCCAGGTCCAGGGAACGTCCTTCTTGGTCAGGTCGTTGAGCGGTCGCACAAGCTTGGAGAAGTCTCGAATGAATCGACGGTAGAAGTTGGCGAACCCTAGGAAGCCACGCAAGTCGCGCAGGTTCTTGGGGGCTGGCCACTTAGTGACGGCCTTGACCTTGACTGGGTTCATGGCCACTTCGCCTTCACAGATAATTAGGCTGAGGTATTCTACCTCCGTCTTCTCAAACTCGCACTTCTCCGGTCGCAGGTAGAGATCGTGTTCCTAGAGTCGTTTCAGCACCTCGTGGGTTACGGCACGGTGCTCTTCGAGGGTGGTGCTAAAGATGAGGATGTCATCGAGGTAGACGGCGACCTTTCCTGCGGCGATCAGGTCGGCGAAGATTGAGTTCATCAGGGCTTAGAACGTGGCGGGGGAGTCGGTGAGTCCAGACAGCATGACCCGAGGTTCAAATAGACCTCGATCGTGAACAGTAAACGCGGCTTTCTGCTCGTCACCCTCCTTGATGCGGACATTGTGGTAGCCCCAACGGACGTCGAACTTGGTGAAGTACTTGGCCTGGCGAAGGCGACTGATGATGTCCGACGCGAGGGGAAGAGGGTAGCGATTCTTCACCGTGATCTCATTGAGCTTGCGATAATCCTGGACTAGACGGAGCTTGCCATCCTTCTTCTTCACGAAGAAGACCGGGGACGCCATTGGGGACTTGGAGGGAACGATGTAGCCTTTCCGAAGGTTTTCCTCGAGGAACCGATCAACTTCCTCCTGCTCGTTGGGCGACATTGGGTAGGCCTTGGAGCGCAGGGTTTCGGGGGTGTCTGCTTTGAGGTCGATGGCATGGTCGTATGGCTTGTGCTCTGGAAGACGCTCCGATTCGGTTTCAGAGAAAACCTTCGAGTACTGTCGGTACTCCTCCGGGACGATCTCCTCGAACGTGCATTTGGGCTTGTCCTGATTGGCCTTCTGTGCGAGTTCTGTGGAGTAGGTGTACCCGGCGGCGCACCACAACTCCTCGGTCGTGTCCTCCAGGACCTTAGCCTTCCACCACTTCCTTTGCTGTACCCGGTTGGCGGCGATCCGCTCAATACCGGGTTTCCATTCCGCCTCAACCTCTGTTTCCTCCGCATCAACCTCCATGGTGCCCTCCTGCCAGTCAATATCCGGGTTGACCCTGCAAAGCCAAGGTAAGCCTAATACGACGTCTTCGGGGCCCAGATCTGTAACTAAGAACTCGAGCCATTCCATGTAGTCGCCCATAAGTACTTGTAATCTAACGTAATGGGATATGCTGCCTGCGCTGTTCTTGGAGCCATCGATGTTGTAGAGGGGAATGTCTCTAGCTAGCCTATGTAAATAAACGTTGTTCTTTTTCACGAAATGGTGGCTGATGAAAAGGGCCGTTGCCCCACTGTCTATCATAGCTGCGGAACGTACACTACGGTTCCTGCCTCGGAGTATCGCACTGACGCAGAAATGCGAGCTGGATGGGTTTAATTCGGGGATGATACACGAACTAACACTATCGTACAGGCAGGGGTCAGGGATCTGGGGAGGTGAAGAGTCTGTAGTCGTACTGGAGGGCGCCGCTGTGGCAGCTTTTGCATGCGCCCACTCTAAAAAGACTTCTGCAGAGAGGCGAGCTGATCAGCGAGGGCCTTCTGCTGCTCCATGAGCTGCGCGATGAGAGCGTTGGTCGCTCCAGCATCTGCGGACGTCGACGTCGACGCTGCGACCTGAGGCTCCTCGGGTCCCTCCTCTGTTGCAGCGAGCTTCTGCGAGCGGGGCTTCTTCAGGAACTTGTCCATGCACACCGTCTCACGGTGCCCCACACGGCGACGGTAGCCGCAGATGTCCCAATCATGGCCGCCGTCCTTCTTGATGTGCGCCGTAGACCCGCAACTGTAGCACTTGCCACGCATGAGGCGGTTGAACTCCTCGCGTGTACGGGTTGCGTCGATGTCCATTGCGTTCGGGTCTTGGGCAGGCGGCGTGAAGGGGGTGGTGTGCAGCGGTACAGCCGGCTTGGTCGCTGTGGTGGTGGCGGTGGTGCGTCCACGCTGGCGTTCTCGTTCGGCACGGTGTTGGTGGACGCGGACGTCGATGTCGGAGGAGACGGCGATGAGGTCCTCCAGAGAAGCAATGGGCCTTGCTGTGTGTACCAACTCGTCCTTGATGGAGTCCGCCAGGTGTTCGTAGAAGCGGTCTCGGAGGTCGGCCTTGGAGTAGCCTGTGCGGGTGGAGAGCTCGTTGAACCGTGCGGCGTACTCCGGAACAGTCATGGTGCCTTGCCACAGTGTACGGAGGCATTCCTTCGCATCGACCGCCTCGTCAACTGTCTCGAAACGGGCCTTGAACTGGGTGCGGAACTCCGTCCACGAGCCTTTGAACGGGGTGGTGCCCTACGTCATCTCCTCCATCGCTGGGGTGGCCCAGAGAGCTGCACTGTCCTGCATGAAGGAGAGGACCGCCCGAATCCATTGGTCATCGCGCGCACTGATCGCGTTGCCCATAGCATCGACGTAATTGAGCGTCGAACCTTGGGACATGGCCCAGAGGGTGAACGCTGCCAGGAAACGTCATGCCTCACCCCCTTGTTCGCCTTTGAAGGGGGAGGGCTTCTGGACCGCTTTCAGACTGTTGGCCCCGGTGGTCGAGGCAGTGAGCTGGGCCATAGACTGGGTGAGGAGGGTCATCGACTGGACGAGCATCGCCGTGGGGTCCGGGGGTTGGGTTGCCGTCTGGGTGCCCGGTTGGGCCTGTTGGGGGTTGTTGGCGGGGCCTATCGTCTGCGGTTGTCCACCTTGTTGTCCTATGATGGGTGGAGCGGACGGTGGGCGAGTTGGGGGGAGGATAGGGGATGGGGGAAGCGCGATGAGTAGTGCTACTTCGAGCTCGTCAGTCGGAGTACCGGGGATGGGGGATCGAGTCATAGGTGACTCAGCAACGGGGGAGTCCGGGACTGGAACGAACTCGTTCGCAAAGGCGTTCCAGTTAATCTGAGTAGGACGGTGATGACGGTTCGGGCAGGGGTTTTGCTCGCACGGTTCCCAGTACCAGAGTCCGTCGTCTGGGTCCTTTCGTCGGTGGCAGTACTCTTGGTCGTCGGTGTCCCACGCGTGAAGTCTGCCGGTGCAGTCCAGGGTGGGGAAGACAACGTAGTAGCGGTGGGGATGCCCTTGTTCAGAGCGTCAGCACCGGGGGAGAGATCTCGACCTAATGTCACGGCCACTAGGCACGTAGACTCGGGTCGACGTTCGGCGACAATCCTGTAGGCGAGCGGCAAGGAGCTGAAAGGGAAAAGAGAGAGAGGGAGAGGGATAAACGCAACAAGAAACTCGACGGGGCAGAGCGGAGGTCGGCACGAGGGCACAAGACCTACAAAAGCTAGTCTTCACGCAGACAGCGACAGACTAGTCCCAATGACCAAGTTATACATTAGCAATCGAAGAGAGATACAACGCTATGGTCACTCACCTAGTCCCAATGACCAAGAGGTTGAGATGGGGACTAGGGAGCGCCTAAGGGGGTCCTTATATACTGGAGGGGCTGCTTAGCAACCAAGGACAAGGCGCGAGAGCGAGGCAGTGAAGATGACAAAGGGAGAACAAAGGGCGAGAAGGAAAAGGTAAAGGCATGGCGATCACGGGAACGTAGCATGCGGGTGTGGGAACATATCTACAGTGTCCAAACTAGGATGGGCTCAGAAAGGAAATGGTCCGAAAATGGAAGGTGGGTGTCAAGGGGAGGGGAATGGGCGGCAAAAAGGGGCGTCTGTCCAACGTCCGTGACAGTTCCCACAGCCGCATGCTACGTTCCCGTGATTGCCATGCCCTTGCCTTTTCTTTCTCGCCCTTTGTTCTCTCTTTGTTATCCTCACTGCCTCGTTCTCGCGCCTTGTCCTTGGTTGCTAAGCAGCCCCTCCAGTATATAAGGACCCCTTTAGGCGCTCCCTAGTCCCCATCTCGACCTCTTGGTCATTGGGACTAGGTAAGTGACTATAGTGTTGTATCTCTCGTTGATTGCTAATGTATAACTTGGTCATTGGGACTAGTCTGTCGCTGTCTGCATGAAGACTAGCTTTTGTAGGTCTTGTGCCTTCGTGCCGACCTCCGCTCTGCCCTCGTCGAGTTTCTTGACACGTTTATCCCTCTTCTCTCCCTTTCCCTCCTTTCAGCTCCTCGCCGCTTGCCTACCGGGTTGTCGCCAAACGTCAACCCGAGTCTACGCGCCTAGTCGCCACGACAATCGGATCCATGTTGGAAGGGAGCTTGGCCATGAGCATCATGCCCTTGACGTGGTCGGCAACGACGAACTTGTTCGTCTTGAGACATTGGAAGTACGCCTTGAACTTGTCCAGGTTGGGGACAGGGTTCGAGTCGGCCAGAACGGAGAGAGCAAAGGCAGCCCGGAAGTCTTGGTAGACAGCCGGCATGCCAGGCTTGCCGTAGGTGGTCTCGAGGTAGTCCCAGATCCCCTTGGCAGTCGTCTGAGATGACACAGTGCTGTTAACGCTGGGGGCAAGGCGAAGGCTGATGTTGCCTTGGGCCTTGAGATCGGCATTGAGCCAGGCCTTTACCTCATTGGCGTCGGTAGGCTGGGTGTTGATGATCGAACCCCACCGGCCTTGCGCCTTGAGGTATGACCTCATCGGCTGCGCCCACTTGAGGTAGTTGCGGCCGTCGAAGGCGGTGGGGACAGCACTGTAGAGAGCACCAGACATGATGTCGAGAGGTATGCTTCTAGAAGGGAGACTTGTCAGCCACACGCCTTCAAAGAACACAGTCGAGGCAGAGAGAGATCATGCCGACATAGGTTACCTCTCTGCGGCACTGTAGGCAGCGACGAAGCGCGCCACAACAGTCCACAGCGCATGCATGGCAGGCAGTGTATGATCGCGCCAGATCCAAGCAGTGTTTGCGCATTGATAACAATGGCAAAGATCCAGGTAAGCTGCGAGCTTACAGATCGCAGCACGCAATGAGCAGTGCAAAATCTGTAGTGCTGAGCAGGGCTCATAACCTGTTGAACCCAAGGGGCAAAGGCCTCTCCCATGAGTGGCAATGACAGCGGATAGCCTGCAACTCACCTAGAAGGGTTGTTGGTTGTAAGAGGCTTGTTAGAGCGATAAGAGGAGATGTTCGAGTGAACTGAACTGTAGATTGGGGGTACAGAGGTCCCCTATATATACTACTATACATCTGTGGCTACGTAGTACTATACAGTACCTTCCCAGGATGCACAGTCGCACAGAGAAGCAGTGCATACACAGTGAAGCTGTGTGTGTACCACATGAGTAGTACAGCCTCGGTTATTGCAGTAACCGGCTGTGCCGTTCCATCTGTTGTGACGGCTGTGTTAGGCAAGCTGTGTAAACCAGCACCTGTTCAACATCGCCAACTCAAGCATTGTTATAATAGATACAATGGTCCTGAGCACCCAGTGCCCGAAACAGAAGTTCGCACCATAAACGCCCGGGAACAAACATGGGCAAATAGCTTGCCGCGCGGATGCAACCTGCAGTGTTTTTTGCAAATCACTGTAAGCAACGACAACCGATTTGAGCATACTGCCAAGTCACATGACAACTAAGTGCGCTTAATCGGGTACAAAAGTGGAGGCGTTTAAGTGAACTGCACCATAGTATGTAGCTATTGTAGTATACTCCATGCATGTTGTACCATTCTGTACCTTGTTTAGATTATGTCATATCCTCGCAATATCATCTTCTCAATCATGTGCGAAAATCGAGCGAAATCGCCATAGTGTGTGATTATATAACACACCTTATTTGTGCAATCCAGCAAACTTCTGACCCATTCAAGCATGCTTGAAGAGGGTCTCGAAAATCAAAGGTTTTTGAGGCAAGTGATTGTGTCAATTGGCTTCGAATGGCCTGATTGGCTTTGGATATAATATGCTATCCCTATTGGATAGCAGTGGAATCAGAGAGAACTTAGCATGCTTGTAACAATCGGATGGTCAACTTGGACGACATATTCTTCAACGGCTTTGGACGTGCTGCAAGCCAATCAAAATGCAGTTTTGCTGATGGACATCTTTGCTGATCTACACCGCAGCGTCACGGTCAACGCGCACGCTTGAGCGGCGCTTGCCGCCACGTGGCCGGTTGTCATGCACATGCCCGAGCGGCCGCAATCTCAAGTCCAGCTTCCTTCAGGTCCCTTCGAATCTGCTCCCGACAACCGGTGTGGGTCTCTATAAAAGTTGAAGAGAAGGATGGATCGGAAGGAAGAAGAAGCATAGATAAGATCAATTTCCGAAACTGAGACTCCATATGACGCATCATAGGTGACTGGGAATATGGCTCGAGTGCGCATGCGAACGATGGATGTCTGTGGTAAGTCCCACCGCACCCACTCTTCGTTGTCATCTGTGAAATATAGGTACCACGAACTGGTCAACACAGGAAATGAATCTGCTTATAAGTGTCTGTGCGTGCGTTCTCTGTAAGTGGCAATCTACTGACTTGTCATCGCGAGTATTTACTCTAGAAACCTGGCCGGTATATGCCATCAGATCTCTGCAGGGTTTGATGTCTTCACCAAACGTCAGCCGACGAGGTTTGGGCCTGGTACGAGAGGCTGCTCCATTCGACGATGCCCAGAAGCTCACATGTGCTATCCGACCACTCCACGGATGCGCCGGATGATGAGCTTGAGCCAATGAATGGGCACGTAACAGTATGCGAAGAAGTCACATCGCCTTGTGATCTGTACGCTCTGCGCCTCTGTAGGGGCTCGGCGAGGTTGTGGGAGCTTGAAAGTCCATTTATGGCAGTGTGTTGACGTATAGGTACGAGAACGACTGCCATTCCCCTGTGGATTCGGGTCTTCGCGTGTGCTGTCTGACGTTCGTCCGAACCGAACAAATCCGACGGGGCTTTCTCAAGCCGCGCTTCTTCGCCGCAGCAAAATGTTGCCGTTTGTTTGGGCACTGTAAGTTACTATAACTTGCTTCGGGTCTATACACGATGAGCCTTTCATCCTATCCGGCTCTGACATCTGGGTTGAACGTAGCATTAGAGAGTCAAAACGTCTTCTATATCTAGTCTCTTCATCGCTCCGCTACTTACTCGCACGCCCCTGCCTACGTTCACGCTCTCATCATGGGCTCCGAAGCGTTGCAGGTCGCAGTGATTTGCACCATCTCCTGGGTGTTGTGGAAGTATTTTCGCCAGTACTTCGTGAAGTCGCCACTCGACAATATCCCAGGCCCTTCCTCGGGATCATGGCTCTACGGTTAGTTTTACATCTTCGTATGTGGGAACATTCCGATGCTTAGCCTGACCTGACAGGAAACCTAAGGCAGATCCTCCACAAGGACGGGTGGGATTTCATACAGCATCTTACTGACCGCTACCCGGGCATTGCGAAGCTCCACGGACCATTTGGGGTGTGTTTTGACCGATCGTTGCTGGTTCCCCGTTGAGTTCTGATCATAGCGCTGGTTTAGCATCGGATGCTCTATGTCTTCGATCCTACCGCCTTACATCATATCATTGTCAAGGATCAACAAATCTACGAGGAGGCAGCTTGGTTCATCAAGTGAGTCTCCCGTCCCTGCGGGCCTAGCTGATCCTCTCTAAATCATCACGGAAGGTTCAACCGTCTACGCTTCGGGCCGGGACTTCTAGCGACCTTAGGTTGGCATCTTCAGTGCGGGCGTAGAGTCATCGGTTGTACTGATGTTGGTCACGTAGGCGACGCCCATCGGAAGCAACGCAAAATGCTCAACCCTGTGTTCTCTCCGAACCACATGCGGCGCATTATTCCGATATTCGACAAAGTCGGTCGCAAGGTTGGTCCTATCGAACCCGACAAGATCTGAGCCTGCTGACTGGGTTTGGTGTTGACAGTTGCAGAGAGCAGTTGAGGGTCAAATCCGCGGACACAACGGACCAGTTGAGGTCGACATGCTTGTCTGGATGAGCCGCACTGCGCTCGAGTTGATAGGTCAGGCGGGTCTCGGCTACTCATTCGATCCTCTCGTGTCCGACACCCCCGATGAATTTGCAACAGCTATCAAGATGTTTGGGTAAGCTCCTCTGATTCCACCGCCTCACACAAGGCTCCGTTTGTAATATTGCAGCCGCTCATGATTCGGGCGCCCACCTATACAGACCCGCAATTGTTAAAATGAATCACCTTCGCCGGATCCTCCCGTATCTTCCAGAGATAGGGCCCCCTACCTTCCGCGCGAAGCTCGTTGATATGTTCCCGCATGATGGGGTTCAAGAGACGAAACGGTTTATTGATACCATGTATCGGCGGTCTCTCGAAATCTACAGAGGGAAGCTGCAAGCGCTGAGGCAGGGCGATGAAGCGGTCGCGAAGCAGGTTGGAGAGGGACATGACATTATGAGTATCCTGAGTTCGTATCACCCTTTGTTTTGCATCTCGTGAACTGAGCTTAATCTATGTTTGCAGTAAGGGCAAACACTGCGGCTGCAGATGAGGACAAGCTTCCCGAAGAGGAGGTCATTGCACAAATCTCGTGGGTAACACTCCATCCTCTTGGTGTTCGCATGACTTGCTGACCCACCATTTAGTACTTTCATCTTCGCCGGAATGGACACGACATCCAACGCGCTCTCCATCACGCTCGAGCGTCTCGCGGACCATCTCGATGTCCAGCAGAAGTTACGTGATGAGATCCTGGGCACATTCGACGACCAGGACAACTTCGACTACGACAAGCTCGTCTCTCTGCCATATCTCGATGCAGTCTGCAGAGAGACTCTCCGACTGTGAGTCATGGCCATATAATTCAGCCGTCTCGATCCCACTCAGACACAAGTTTATAGTTATGCCCCGGTCACGCAGGTCTTTCGCGAGTATGAGGACACTCCTCCACTTTCTCCGGTTTAACTCCTGACTACTCTTAGGACGCGGCAGGATATCGTGTTACCCCTGTCGGAGCCGTTCCAAGATATAGACGGCAAGATGATACAGGAGATTCCGGTTCCAAAGGATACGACGATCGCCGTTGGGATTCTCTCTGCGAATCGTAACAAGGCGATCTGGGGCGAGGACGCGATGGAGTGGAAGCCGGAGCGTTGGCTCTCGCCCCTTCCGGACGCTGTCACACAGGCGAAGATCCCGGGTGTGTATGCTAACCTGTACGTATATCCCTGTGCGTTTCTCGAATGTCATTCACTCCATTCCCATGACAGGATGACATTCATTGGTGGATCGCGCGCATGCATGTAAGTGGTCTTCTGGATCGCATGCTTTATCGTGCTTGCTTTTCGAGATGATGACATTCGTCCTGCAGCGGCTTCAAGTTCTCGCAGCTCGAAATGAGTGCGTTGTCTGATCCTTGGTACTCTCTGAGGCAAGAACTAACACAACGCTCGTTCAATAGAGATTGTTTTGTGTCTTCTCTTGGCAAAGTTTACATTCGCACCGTCTGGCAAGAAGATCAAGTGGAATGTAGCGAACGTTAGATTCCCGACTGTTGGAGACAACCCAAAGCCATCGATGCCCATAAACGTTGGCTTATATCGGAGGGAAGCGAGTGAGTGATCTCTATGTTGTAGCACTGCGATGGGATCGCGGTGTTGCGTTGGCTCAAGCACCTTGACGTGCGCGACGGTGGTCCGCCATGTATGAGTATAGAGGGTTAGCAGATGGCTCAGAGGCAGAAGTGTGTTGGCACAAAAGGTTGTCGTGATGAACGAGAGACAAAGCGAGAAATCATGATCCATGATAGGGCAGATCATCGAGAGGCATCGCCGTGGTGTGCAACGCCGAGAGTATCCAAGAACGCTAGAGGCAGACAAGCAAGACGGCAAAATGCCATAGTTAAAATAAGTGTCAAAACGAAGAAGGCGTATGCGGGCCTGGCCGAAGCACGCCAAGTGAGGTATATTGTGCGCCCGAAGGACCCACTTATTGGCTGCCCTTAGGCCTCGGGAGCTTGAAACTATGGTTTACAGTGGGTTGAAGGGTGGTGACCGTTCCAGCATGGGCCACCGCATCGACTGCGTTCCGCCCTCAAAACATGCTGGGCAACATCCCTGGCATTGTTGTAAGCAGATCATTTTCCTTCATGAAGCAGAGCCATATGTACAGCTAGAACCTCGATTACTACTTGATGCTACTTCTCCAGCAGATAGCCTCTATAAACAACTGGCCCACCGACAAGGCTTCGAAGCCGAGCAAGACAAGCAGAGCTAGTGTCATCACGACGACTCGCAGGGATGAGTTCCCATCCATCCCTCACACTATAGTCATCTCGCCACAGCCCCCACCTCCTTGTCTCGAATTCCCAGAATTCAAGGGCATGCAGCTTGGGTGCCCCTCTCGATGCACGCTGCTCCAGCATGGACTGCATCGCTGAACACCTCCGTCGGATGCGTTCTTCAACGTCCCACAAACGGTACATGGCCGTGTCGCATCCTCTAGGGAGGTTCGTCGGCCGATCTCGATGATCGTCCGGGGCAGTGATCTTCCAACCGAGAGATATGCTCGTCAAAGCGGCACAAGGTAAGTGCGTAGAGCTGGGAGAGGCCGTACATCCAACAAGCGCCGGAAGGACGAGATTGGGGCCGTCTGATCCACATACGGAAAGGTCGATCAGATGAGGAAAGGCTTGTAAGGCAGCAACCCAGTCATCAACGCCGTTTCTTCTGGCGTTCCATGGCCCATTATCCCATGCATCGGACACCTCCAGATGGGTAACGTGCACGGCCTGGAAGTAGTCCGGCAAGCCAAGATCGACCAGTGGTCCCGTATAATTGAAGTCTAGATCCCAGAGCTGTCGAGAGTTATTTGTGAAGCACTTCGATCTACACGACTTGTTCCCATTCACGCGTAGATAGACGTGATCGAACGGGTGTCTTTGAAAGAGATGACGAGGTAAGAAGTCGGGGAGGTTCGTTGTCTCAATTGCACCGATAACGATTAGCGCAGTGGGAGGAACAGACAAAGCGTTGAGCGCCCCAATGACGGCGTCGCCCGGTTCGTCATCGATCTCGAGCTTCTTCAGTGAGGGGAGGTGCACAACACCAGCTTGATCCGGGGTGGGCCATTCCTGTGGAGTCGTGCCTTCGCTGAGATGTAAGGTCTCAAGATGGGGACAGACGCGCAGCGCCTGCAGCAGATCCCGGGCTTCCAGCGACAGGTGAAGTGGAACGAAGAAGCCGTGCAAGGAGACATCTCGTAACGACTTGACCGCGAAATGAGGGAACAATACCCCTGGGGTGACCTGCGCCTGACGTAGGTGAGGTAGACTGTGAGCAGGCAAGCGGGGTAAGGTTGTCAGTTCGAGATGCTCTAATTTCTCGTCTTCGTCTTCGATAACGATTCTCAGTGTCTCTAATGCTGGAATGCTCCTCTCTAACAGACGAGGAAGGTCTGGTAGTAGCTTGCTTGTCCCGAAGAGTGACAAAGAACTGATTCGCCATGCATGGACAGACAACTCGACGGGAAGAACAGAGACGGGGATGGCGACGTTTGTGGAATGTTGGTCGACGTCCAAATGAATGAGGCATGGGGAGGACCTCTCGAGGAGAACAGCCACATCTTCGAAGGGTAGTGTCACCTCCGAGATGTCCTTAGCTCTGACCATCACGGTCTTCGCGTAGTTGAAAGACAGGTTTGAGACCGCTGTCGCCCAGAACTGAGGCGCGGACAGGTATATGGAGTGCCATCTCCGGCATACAGACGTAAGACGGACACTTCGTCGGTCTTGCCACGTCTGTCCGAGGATTCTAATCAGCAGCTCGGTGGGAAGCGTGTTGATCGGTGCGGCAGCGTTATGGATAGAGAGCATAGCGTAGGAGAGGAGACGGTACTCCTTCGACTTTCTCAGCGTCAAGGCTCGGATATCGTCGCGGCTGAGCCCAGCGAGAACAGCACGGTCTGCTGCAGGCACCGACGACGCGAACTCGGGGAAGGGCAGCGTAGAGTCAGAGTGGCGGCTAATCATCTGTCGCGTTGCTGGGACGCCTACGTTGTCAGATCGGCACTCATATGAGCAACCCCATCTGCCAGTGACTAGCAAATGTATAATCTGACCTTGAGTCTCGAGTAATCGGTGGTGGAAGAGATTGGACCGAGTCGCAAGTTTGCTGCCATTCCAAGCGGGCTAGTGTGTGCGCCTAACACACGTGACCCAATGCACCCCTGTCTTGGCACTGGTCTTGATCGGCACTTCCACTTGCTTGCACAAGTAACCATTGATATCCACCCAGAGTCAGGCTTCGCTGTGGGAGAATAGAACAGACTCCCGACTCTTTCAGTCCGTCTACGATCTTGGCAGATCACAGCGATGGATGTGGCATCCGAGTTTCACCACGTTCCGGCACGACCGAAAGTTTTGCGACAGTGCCATATCTGATGTTCCTCACCGACTCAAGGCATGAGAACGATGGTCTCAAAGGTGGATGTCGGAGGTGACAATGTTTGTGCAACAATCATGGTTCGTTCGCATATCTTCTATGAGCGTCGACATACTAGTTTTATATGAAGGTTAATCCTGCAGAACTCAAGTCGGTATACCCGCGTTCCAGATGTGTGGTGAGTCGTTCTCACTGACGTTTGCCGGATTGAACAGGGTAGTTGCGTGAGTCGACTGATCTCGAGGTTGACAGGCGCTTCCTCACCACCACGGCACCGGGCGAGACCGTTGTGGGATTGAATGGGCTCTTGAGAGTCATTGACTCAAGGTACTATGTCATGACCATCTTCTCTTCCGCAGCGTCTATCGAAAAAGACAATGTCACAAGACTCCATCCGGGAGCCAGAAAAGCCACTTCCGGCCACGGCAGGATGCTGTCAGGACGTATTGCGTCCGAGATCGAAGGCCGTGCGTGGGTCTATAGGATTTCGGCCATCGTGTGCACAATCCGAGTAGGCTTTGTCCGAACCGAAGAAATCCGACAAGCTTGTCCAGGCCGCGCTTCTTCGCCGCAGCTAGTCAATCGGGTCAATCGAGCCCTTTCTACGGCTTCATCGACTGCTCCTACACGGTAAGCCTCATATCTACCTGATTTGGCACTGTGGACGCGCTATGAGCACATCTCTATATAATCGAACCCTCACTTCAGTCTCCTGCAACGGTCTGCAGACCCTCTAACAGAGCTCTCGTCCTCTCTATGTCCTCTCAAGTTCTGCAGGCCGCCGTGACCTGTGTTGTGTGCTGGGTGCTATGGAAGTACTTCCGCCAGTTCTTCGTTAGATCGCCTCTCGACAATATTCCAGGCCCTCCTTCGGGATCTTGGCCTTACGGTGCGTTCAGGGTCTTCGCATGCAGTGATTGTCTGATCTCGAACTTGCTCCCTAGGAAACCTGAAGCAGATCCTCAACAAGAACGGCTGGGATTTCATCCAACATCTTACGGATAGCTATCCCGGCATCGTGAAGCTCCATGGACCGTTCGGGGTATGTTCTTGTGCTGAGTACTGTCGGCCGTCCATCAATTGCTGATTGCGGTCCTATACTGGCATCGGATGCTCTACGTTTTTGACCCCATCGCCTTGCACCACATCGTGGTAAAGGACCAGAACATCCACGAAGAGGGCGCATGGTACATCAAGTGGGTCTCCCGTGTCGTTAGCCCACATAGTATCATCTCTAAACCTTTCCGGAAGGTTCAACCGTCTGCGATTCGGGCCGGGACTTCTGGCCACTTTGGGTCCGTATGCCCATTGCAAGGCCGATGAAGATTGTCGCATTGACGACCGCCATACGCAGGTGATCACCACCGCAAGCAACGCAAGATGCTCAATCCGGTCTTCTCCCCCAACCACATGCGGCGCATCATCCCAATATTCGACGCAGTATGCCGCAAGGTCTGCGTCCACCGACCCCGCCCCCTGCCATGCGAGTGCTGATTTGATTGGTGTGGTGACGACAGCTGCAGAAGGCCATCGGGGACCGCATCGGCGGACACGACGAGCCAGTCGAAGTTGACATGCTGACCTGGATGAGCCGCACCGCGCTCGAGCTGATAGGTCAGGCCGGCCTCGGCTACTCGTTCGATCCCCTCGTCTCCGACTCCTCGGACGAGTTCGCGGCCGTCATCAAGTCCTTCGGGTAGGTTCTTCTCCGCTCACCCACGGCGCTGGGATCGTGTTCACTGATATCCTAGGCCCGCTCTGGTCAAGATGAACCACCTCCGCCGCATCCTGCCGTACCTCCCCGAGTTCGGCACCGCCGCCTTCCGCGCGAAGCTCGTCGAGCTGTTCCCGCACGACGGGGTGCACGAGGTGAAGCGGTTCATAGATACCATGCACCGTCGGTCCGTCGAGATTTATAGGGGCAAGCTCCGCGCTCTGGAGCTCGGTGACGAAGCGGTCGCAAGGCAGGTCGGGGAGGGGCGTGATATCATGAGTATCCTGAGTGCGTGGGTTGTTTCTTTTGTGTGCCACGGGCAGAATTCATGCTATGCGTACAGTTAGAGCAAACATCGCGGTAGCGGATGAGGACAAGCTTCCCGAAGAAGAAGTCATCGCACAAATTTCGTACGTCCGCGCTATCGCATCGTGCATATCATACGGACGAAGCTGATTGACCCGCCCTTCTAGCACGTTCATCTTCGCAGGAATGGACACGACATCCAACGCGCTCGCCATGACGCTCATGCTCCTCGGAGACCATCTCTCCGTCCAGCAGAAGCTGCGCGACGAGATCCTGAGCACGTTCGACGACCAGGACCATTTCGACTACGACAAGCTCGTCTCCCTGCCGTACCTCGATGCGGTCTGCAGGGAGACTCTGCGACTGTGAGTCGTGGCCGCATGTCTTAGCAACTGCAACTGTTCATCCTCATACTCTACGATCTAGCTATTCCCCCGTCACCCAGATCTTCCGCGAGTACGTTCCATCTCCTCCTCTATCAACTTGGTGATGACTATCGTTGCCGACTGCTCGTAAGGTCCCGGCGTGACGTCGTACTGCCCCTCTCGGAGCCGATCAGAGGCGTGGACGGCAAGATGATACAGGAGATTCTGGTCCCGAAGGACACGACGATCGCCGTCGGGATCCTCTCTGCCAACCGTAACAAGGCGATCTGGGGCGCGGACGCGATGGAGTGGAAGCCTGAGCGTTGGCTGTCCCCTCTCCCAGAGTCCGTCGCCCAGGCGAAGATCCCAGGCGTGTATGCGAACTTGTGAGAGCCTTTCTCTGCGTCGCTGGATCATTTCGTTAAACGATCATTCCTATATGACAGGATGACGTTCTCGGGCGGATCGCGCGCATGCATGTAGGCACCCTCCCTCTCCGTGAACCCTTGGAACGTCCTGACGGGTGTCTTGGTCTTGCAGAGGCTTCAAGTTCTCGCAGCTCGAGATGAGTGCGTTCTTTGCTTTTTGCTTCTTTCTGTCTGGGACGAGCACTCACCGGATGCTCTTTTGTCTTCGTCAGAAGTCGTCCTGTGCCTTCTCCTGGCGAAGTTCACCTTCGCGCCCTCTGGGAAGGAGATCAAGTGGAACTTGTCGAACATCAGGTTTCCGACTGTCGGTGACGACCCCAAGCCGTCGATGCCGATGAAGGTCGGCTTGTACCAGAAGGCGGCGGCTGAGTGATTGCTGTTCCGGTAGGGGTTCAAAACGAGGAAGGCGTAGTCTGTTTCTCTAAGCAATCTGAAGCATTACGAATTTGAGATACGAGCTCCAGCGAATGCATCTACTTCTATCTCCCGTTAAACGTACGCAACCACACTTTGAGGATGTCAGCGTACGCAGTATTTCCATGTCGTTTGTCAAACGTGCGAAGCGGTCTCGTCGACTGAGTAAGCCACGAGACACAAACTCAATCCCACCATCAGCGCAGCATCGCTTTCGTTCGCCCTAGGCCTGCAGTCGATCCCATATGACCCAGCGCAATGACGTCAGCCAATGTCCTCCTGTCTTTAAGACGGCCTCCCGCGTTCGCGCGACATGTCCGTCCTTGCCAACTTGCTTCGAGCTTCCACAGCACGCGCCTCCCTGCTACCACCGAGCACCGCAAAACAATCCACCCTCCTCACCCGCAGGACCCTCGCGTACACCACCATGAGCCGCCCCGAGAAGAAGCAGCGCACCGAGGACTACGTGCTCTACTACGTGCGTCCCCTCCACGCCCTCCGACATTGATAATGCCATGCGGACCCCACACTAACCCTGACCCGTACCCGCCTGCTACCCGCACCAGTGGCCCGGCATCCCCGGCCGCGGCGAGTACGTCCGCCTCGCGCTCGAGTACGCCGGCGTGCCCTACACCGAGCACCACGCGGACCTCATGCCCACCCTCTGGGACGCCGCCAAGATCGGCGCCCCGCCCCACTTCGCCCCGCCCGCCCTCCAGCTCCCCTCCGGGCGCGTCGTCTCCCAGACCGGCGCCATCCTCCACCTCATCGCGCCGCGCTGCGCGCTCGCGGGCGCGCACGGCTCGCAGCTCAACACGCTCACCGCCGACGGGCGCGCGAAGATCAAGGACCTGAGCGACGCGGAGCTCGAGCGGGGCGAGGAGGAGCGCGCGAGCGTGACGCAGCTCGTGCTGAGCGCGCTCGACTGGCAGACGGAGGCGCACGACGTGCACCACCCCGTCGCCTCCGCGCTGTACTACGAGGAGCAGCAGGCGGAGGCCGCGCGCGCCGCGGCGCTCTACCGCAAGGACCGCCTCCCGCGCTGGCTGAGCCACTTCGAGAACGTGCTCGCGACGAACCCCGAGACGGCCAAGGACGCTCCCAAGGTGTATCTGGTCGGACGGCAGACGACGACGGCGGACCTCGTGCTGTTCCAGGTCCTGGACGGGCATTTGTTCGCGTTCCCGAGGCGGATGGCGCAGCTGAAAGAGGGCGGGGAGTACGCGAACGTGTTTGCGCTGCATGAGCGCGTCAGGGGCGAGAAGGGGATCAAGGAGTACCTCGCGAGCGACCGCCGGCGCAAGTACAGCAACGGCATCTTCCGGCACTACGAGGAGCTGGACGGGGAGGAGGAAAGCAAGTAGGGACACCGGAGGCGAAAACAGAGTGTTTACCCAACCTGTACCAAAACTTGAACGCACGTCCACTGCTCGCAGTCGACATTCGCGTTAGTCCATCGACATGTACATCAGTCACGGTACCGTTAACAAGACCTTGCTTCATCCCATCCAGCCCCCTGGGCCGAACCAATGAACCACCCACCCCGCACTCACACCATGCCAACATGTCTGAGGCGGAGAGGAAGGAAGCATAATATGGACAATTACATATACATATACACAGACCGCCCACCGATGGCGCGCCCGAGCGCATACTGACCCATAACCTATACCCCACCCAGGCTGCACGCACGCACGCACGCACGCACGCGTTTTCTCCCGATCCCCAGTCCCGCGATCCATCCACCAAGGCAATGCAAAGACCTCCCCAAAACGCACCCAAGCCAAGCCACGTCCGTCGCGCGCGCAGCCCGCAGCCCACGCGAAACCTCTCCCGCGACCGTGGCCACGATCACTCGGCCTTGCCGTCCATGACGCGCCCGACGACCTGCCCGACCCAGCGCTCGAACCGCTCCTGGTCGAGCACCCCGCGCTCGTCGAAGAACTCCGTGAACTTGCGCTCCTCGCTCGCGCGGCCCTTGCCGAGGAGCGTCTTCCCGCCCGACGCCGAGCGGACGTACGCGAGCCCGAGCGCGTAGCCGGGGGGCGATGAAGGGGTGGAGGGCGTCGTCTTCGCGGTGATGGTTATCCGCTCGGTCACGATCTGCATGCGGCGTGCCGTGTGCGGTGAGCCACGTAGGTAGACATGGACAGAGGAACTCGGTGAAGAGCGAAGAGAAGGGATACGCACGCGCTTGTCGAACGTCTTTCGCCTGCCGACGAACACGGTGTCGCCCTCGATGAAGTACGCGTACAGTGTTTGGGTGATGGTGAGGATCACGTATCTGTCAGAGGGCATTCCGTCAGCGATGCGTCCGCAGAAGCAAGGGCACAGGCACACAGCCAAGCGGGAGAAGGGTGGTAACGGGTGCAGTTCGTTCCGCCAGCCCCCTCACGAATGGAGCCTCCTGGCTCGTCGCAGCAAGCCACCTTGCGCTGTTGGGATGATGTTTGGGCCGAGTGACAGTGCTAATGACGCAGAGGCGTCCTGGCATGGAAGTGATCGCGTACATGACCGCGAGAATGGTATGGACGATAAGGGAAGCGCTCGCCCACATCTGCCCACACGACCACCTCGGTTCTGAAGACGGCGTTGGGGATTGAGTGCAAGAGGTCCAGGATGGAGGTGGAAAACAAACAAGAATGCGGATGGAATGACCGTCTTACAGAGACGCGAGATACCCGGTCTCGAGGCAACAAGAGGGAAGAGTTAACGGAGGACAGACTTACAAGATGACACCTGCCCATACCGCGGGCTTGCTTTGCTCAAATGGTACACGCCAGCCATAGAGACCTGTACCGCCTGCTATGAGCACAGAAAGCCAACCGAGGGCCAGCCGGACGTCGGTGTGGGTGTGGATTTGCTTGAAAAGATCCGGTCGGGAGAGGAACTGCAGAGCAACAACGCATCAGCACTATTACGCTTGCCGCACAAAGCAGAAAACTACAACAGAACGACTGCTTCGATAGAGCACGGATATGGCAGGTGGGTAGAAATTTGGTGATCGTCGAGGACACGTTGTGGTGCACGCGGCTGGCCACGCCTCCATTCTACATCAATATGCGCACTGCGACGCACGCGATCATAACCCTCGAAGAGCAATAATGGGCATGATACACGTCTACGGTGTGCTGTGTGTTCAATGTGCCTAGGGTGCAGCGGGCAGAGGGTCTCGTGTCTTCCAGGGCACGATAGCGGGGCCCCGCTGCCCCGTGCGCCTATGCCGCAAACACGCTGGTGGTTGTGGCCGTCAAACAGCACATACCCCGCTATGAACCACCCGCAGTCTGGGGAGAGAATAAAGACGACGGGCGCAAGGAAATACGCACTCGTTTGAGGGCGTCGTCGCATGCATGCTTCATGTCTGCCACGCTCGCGTTGTTGACCTTGACCTCTTCGCGCTCCTCGCCAGCCACGGGGACCAAGAGCGCGTCGATGCTCGACCTGTGGGCCACGCTCGAGTCGTCTTTTGGCGGCAGCGGAGGTGCCGCGTCTGTGTCGGATGTCGGGGGTGCGGGTGAGGGTGAGGGACCGGACTTGGGCGAACGCGGAGCCATGGTGCGTAGTGTGTGGTGGTACTAAGAAGGTGTGGTTTCTCGTGAAGAATGTGCGTGCAAGTCGTTCGCGAACGCAAGTTCTGAGGTGGTTGGGTGGTGTAGTGCCTCGCGAGGCCAGCTATCGCGTCACAAACGACCAGTTACGAGCAAGCGAGAGGCAGGAGGGAGGAGAGATGACGGGAGGTCGGAAGCACGACACGACGACAGTACATGCACCAATCCGGAAAGACGCGCTCCCGCAACGTGGCCCCCGCTTAGCACGCCACCGGGTTTGGTTCAGCTATGCACCAAGCGCCTGGTCCGGTTTGGGGGTACGGGTTGGTTCGGCTCCAAGCAAGTGTCATTCTGGCTGACGACCGCGACGCGGCCAGTGTCCAATCATGGCGCATCTCGCGAGACGCGAATCGTCCCACGTGAGCGCAGGGCGGTCGTATAAATCCTTGCCTGGTTGCGGTTCTTACCCAGGCTCCCTCTCACCGTCTCTGCCAGCCAGCTCGGTGCACGACATGACCTCCAAGAAGTCTGGAAACAAGGCAGCGCAAGCACCGGACGCCTCCGCGACGCTGCGGAAATGGGCGACACGGGCCGTGATCGCATTTGTTGTCTACGTCACTTGCAGTTTCCTCGACCGTATCAAGGTATGTACACCCTCCTCTCTGTTTCCCTTGCACACACTCCGTATGGCTGTAAGACGCATTGGGACGAGAATCTGTCATCCTCACAGGACAAGGAGGAGGATGCCGTGATATCTAACACGTCAATCGAGTTTCCTACAAGGGGTGGTAGCTTTCCCGCTTGAATGCAATCATTTGCGCGGAGCTTTTTGTTTTCGAGTTGCGGAGGTATTCGCGCGAAGCCCCGTAACGGGCGCGGCCAGTTGGCGGTGGCCCAGCACAGGTCATGAAACACACGACTCAACGAACATTGTCACTCGCTCTACGTGCGTCACGATGAAACATGGAAGGTCGTGCGCGAGAACGCTCCCATCCGTGTACACGAAATTCACCATGCGCAGCTCTACCATACAACATTTGGTCACCGGTCTAGCCTGTGCCCTCTTGCATACAAGCACCCGCACGCACTTCAGATAGATGCTCACTCTCGATTTTATTCACAGGACCGCTGGTACGTCTTCGACCCCAAGGCCCTCCACGCCCTCGCGCAAGACGCAGTGAAGGCGCACCCGGACGATATCAACGCCATCATCCCGTACATCGTCTCCAACCTCACCGCGGAGTACCCCGCGTCCGCGATCGCGCTCAACACGAACTCGTCCGAGTGGGTGCTCAACAACGCGGGCGGCGCGATGGGCGCGATGTACATCATCCACGCCAGCATCACCGAGTACCTCATCATCTTCGGCACGCCGCTCGGCACGGAGGGCCACACGGGGATGCACACCGCGGACGACTACTTCAATATCCTCGTCGGGGAGCAGTGGGCGTTCGACCCGCCGAAGCTCGAGATGGAGCGCTACCGTCCGGGCGAGGTGCACCATCTGCCTCGGGGGCACGTGAAGCAGTACAAGATGCACGAGGGGTGCTTCGCTATGGAGTATGCGCGTGGTACGTGTCGTGTCCCTGCATGTTGTAGTGTCCGTGTTTGGGCGTGGTCGCTGATGTGTCCCCTTCGTCATGTGTGCAGGTTGGATCCCGCTCATGTTGCCCTTTGGCCTTGCCGACGTCTTCTCGTCCACGCTTGACTACTGGTCGTTCTACCACACCGTCCGTATCACCGCGCGCGAGAACATCCGCAATTTGCTCATCGGCAAGATCTAGACGTCTAGACACGTCCATGCTTTATGTAAGGATTCATGCAAAAGTAATGCAGTTAATGTAATGCGTGTTACTGCACAATTTTATAATCAGTGGACGCGAAACCTGTTCGGGACGGCAATCATCGTATCGTGTGCATGATGTCGGGTGGTATCGTTATGTGCGAATCAGCGACGTATACTCCGGGTGTTGGTAGGCCGTCAGTTGGCCATATGTATCCGTGTGGGCGCCCGCTCGATAAGTAAGTTCACTGCCTTGCCCACAACAGTACGATTGTGCTAACTAACCCAGTTCTAGTCCGTCGCCTTATTTGAGGCGGCACTCGGTTCACATTGTTAGGAAGACAGGATGATGATACTGTCTTGATTTCGTGTCCCGACTCACAGTTCGCCTCGATCTTGGTGAAGCACCGTGGGTGGTAGTCGTTTCTGATGGCTCTGATCTTGTACAGCTGGGGTTACATATACACACGATACCACAGCGCTGGAACTTGGGACTCCGAAGCATAGCGGCGAATTGTTGCCATCGGCTTCATCCCTGCAACTGGTAGCTGAAGCACTCAAGGCGAATCGCGCCGACCAACTCAAGTTGGATATAAATTCTAGGCGCAGTCTCGCATGCTCATCGCCCACTCACCCTTGGCTGAGTGATCATCCATCCAGCTCTTCCTATCCCGATCCTTCGGTCTTGTTCTACCAAGGCGACTATGTCGGTACCAGAAGTCGTAGTGTCAGTGAATGTCTTTCTGTTTTGGCTCCATTCTTCGACAGCTCACGTTACGCGTGCTGCACGCCACATTAGGTCGCAAGAGCACATTTCTTCCTCCCTAAGCCTCGGGAATGGCGTCGAGCTTGGGTATCTGGACAGCGGCGCACCCGAACAACAGGTGTACACCACCATCTTCGCCATTCATGGCATGGGTTATCATAGTCGTGAGTCCGGACGATCTTCACCTCGAGGGCACCCCGCCTTACGAATGTTGCAGCTGTGTTCCAGAAGGTTATTGCGCTTTCCCCCGCCGTGGGTATCCGCTTTGTAGCTGTTACGCGTCGTGATTACAATGGGTCAACGCCGTACACGGCCCACGAACTGAACGCGCTCCGAAACGGCTCCGACTCCGACAAACAAGCCTTTCTACGGGCGCGGGGGCTGGAGATTGCTACCTTCATCGAGCGGTTCATCCAGGAGAACAGCTTACCGGCTCCTACCTCTGACGGGAAGACCGGTGGTATCGGGATTCTGGGTTGGTCGCTGGGTGCTTCGTTCGCCGTCGCTTTGGTAGCGGACCTACAAACGTACCCGACTCCCACTCAGAAAACATTAGGACAATACCTGCGCGCACTACTTTTGCAAGGTATGCCAGGTTATCCAAATTGTCTGCACACGGACGCATTGACTAATCGCCTCGTAGAGCCGCCGTCTATCGCCCTGGGCCTTCCTCTTACCTCGCAGTCGTGGTCTCCCCAGATCGACACTAGTATTCCTGCCCGGTACCGTCAAACCGGCTTTGTTCAGTGGATCACCTCCTACTTCGAGCATGGCGACCTCTCGACGCGGGACCCGAACGTGCTCGAATACGTCCTACCCACCGTCAAGCGCGTTCCAAGCGTGTTCACCATGAGACAAGATCAGCTTGGCGAGATGACGAACATCGACGCTGCGAATGGCGGCGATACCCTCATAGTGGTCAGCTTTCCGCCGCAGCTGCGAGCTTGCTACAAGGATGCGTTGTATAACAAGGACATCCGTGCCGCTCTCCCTCGCATGAACGTTCTCGCGTTCTCGGGTGATGCCACGGCCAATTTCGGCATCGTCGCTTTGTGGTCTGTCCAAGACGACGACGCCGCTGCTGGGGGCGGTTGGGTGGAGACTAAGATCGTTCCGGGCATAAACCATTTTGTAGGTCCCGGTGATAGATACCTTGGCCACGACTGATTTTCATCCTAAATAGGTTCATTGGGACGCCCCTCAGCTTGCTGTTGAAACTTATCTCAGCGTCTTCGATTGAAGTGGGCGAGTCACACGGGTTGGCATGCTGGCACACTGTTAGGCAAGAGTTTATATGAATAGAGCTGACGCTCTGGTTACGACACTATCAGACATCCACTCCAGGAGTTAGTGAAAGATACAATGCATGCGCCAAATATACTTGTATAGTTACACGGATTCGTCAGCATTCCCTATGTCGGAATGTCAAGGCTCATCTCTGTATGATCGCAAGGGGCAACTTGCCTACTTGTTGTGCATCTCGACAAAAGTGCCCGCCGCTCGGCGAGGTAACGGCGCTCAAGGTGACGCTCACATTGGCTTGTGTAGATGCCACCCGTTCGCATTCCCCAACTCCCTGTGATGAGGTTACATTTGGATGGCGGAAGATGACGTCAGAAATTTGTAGGCTTTGTTCGAGGCTAGCCTTGAAAAATGGGCGGTGGTTGAGCCTGCGTGGCGGTAAGGGTGTTCAATTCCAGTCCCGTGCTGAACTTTGAGGGTAGAAGCGGCTGGTACGAACAGCAACATGTATCCAACGAAGTCAACTGTAAAGCAGTAGTTTAGTAGTCAAATTCTTCCAACTCAGCATTCAGTACGAACTGCAGCTTGCGATGGTGAGCACCATACATGCCAGGAATGTCCTGACCTGCATGAAGGCAGCCTTGGAGAACATAATGAATACAAGGCCCGAATTATGCCTGCTGTAGGGTGACGTACGAGGATCAAACAGATGCCAAGGTAAAGCCTATCGGGAAAGCCTCAACAGAGATCGATATGAGATTCAAATAGGTATCTCTGCCACTCACGCAAGCGTGATCGCTTGCGAGAATCTCTCAATTGGGTGGCCATGCATGAATTACTAAACGAGCTCACCAGAGCCTACAACACAAAGGCATATCGTCCTCAGGACGGTGTTCATCCTGATCGAATAGGTAAGAGTAGTCCAACTCGTCACACTCGGACTGGCTCACCGTTCCGTGTTAGAAAGACCCGATCGATAAAAATAATGCCAGGTAGCAACCCCATCGAGAAAGTCCATGGCTACTGTGGCTATGAACAGGGCTATCCAGGCATAGTCCTGTGTAGCATTTCGACACAAGGCATGTCATGATTTGTGGATGAACCTACTGGGACAGACAAGGTAAGCAGCGACCGCTGTTGAATCCTGCAAAAGGGAAATCAATGAGTGTATCACAGACTCAAGGTGCTTTGAGAGACATTGAGACCAGAATGGCTGTGCGGAGGCCTGTCATTTTCAGGACAACACGAGGGAAACATGCCCTCACGTATTTTGGAACCTAAGCTGACCTATCTTAGATAACAATTGCCTTATGAGTCACATTTGTAGCTCACCGTCGACAACGGTTGCCAGAGCAATCTAGGGATAGTTAAAAGAGCTGCTCGCTGGTTGTCAAGGCCGAGATCCCACCATGATCCCAATCAGTCCCACATTCTTCCCATTGCTCACTTCGAGATACATTAGCAACCAGGTACCGCTCGAGCAGACATTAAATCACGCTCACAGCTGTACAACCGGCGTATCAACAATCTACGTAGAGGGTCAGCGATCGCACATCATCTTAGCAATTGATACTGACATTCGATTCAAAACAGACGTCACGATCTATGTAGTGACGTGGTGAGCTTGTAAACGTGCATGATGCGAGTGATTGCCCACGCACTGAAAGGGAAGCAGCTGTCTGTACCCCCTTCAGCAGTGTCAGACATACAGAAAAACAGCAACGGTACCAGCAGAGGCCTGTTGATTAATCGGGAGATCAGGAGTCATAGTGATGCCCACAACAGACCACTCACCATTCGGTATGAGTCACAAAGAGCTGTGCGAAAGAATCTTTCCGATGGGTCACCATGTTTTGATATGCTGCTAACCCGAAGAACCCCAGCTTTGTGGTCATGAACACCCTATTGGTACAGCGCGTTGAGCTGGAGAACAAATGGGTACATACAACTCTAAACAAGTCTGAACGCACCAACTGAGTGGAATCTGTGTTTTGCCGGGTATTACATGGCCTCTATAGAAACGTGAAGAGACAGAAGCTAACGCACCACAAACCGCAAGGGCCATTCATCCCCGCTCACATCTCGGAAGTAGGATAAGACCAGTATGGAAGCAATTCCCCAACACCTGTGGTGAAATGGTGCTAGTGAAACCACGCCCGCAGGGTGACTACGAATGACGTGTGACTCACGCAGAAAGAGCAACAGTGCCAATAAGGAGCACACCCAGTGAGTCGTCATAGACGGACATTGTCACGAGCTAGGTTGATGGGAGAGATCAGACCGATAAGAACGTGCAACGGATCTTTATTGTGCAATGGCGAGCGTCATTAGTGCAGCGCAGCTGGTCAATTTAGGTTCATCGCTGAACGTCGTCGTCATCTGTCAAATCAAGCGAGTTCGATGGTCACCTCATCAGCCTCGAGGATCTATCGCTTTGCATATAGCTTGCAGCACCGCACACGGCCAGATCTAGACGGAATGATCTAAAGACATCTGCTGTTGTTGTCTGTGACTCATCAACACGAGGGGAAGCGTACAGGAGAAACGTTAGAACACTGTGACGAGAGGGAATATCAATGATTGCATGAGCGGTGATTGAGCGCACTGCATACCTGTTGAGGGCCGGCATCGCCGATCGGGGATGTCGGGGTTCAGGCCTCAGGTTCAATCTACATAGACTCGAAGCAGGCAAAGCTGTGTTTACAATCTGTGCGATCTAACAATCCGGCCTGCAGTGTATGCGTCTTATATGCCCCAGATCCCCTCTCGCAGTTCTTTATTCGATACGCCGTGCCGCCAGACACTAGCCAAGGCCCAGTCGGCGGGCCACACGCAAACGATAGCACGCCTCCTTACCCGTTGGCGAAGGGCTCGACATTCAGCCTACGTCTCGGATGACATGGCGCAAGATGCAACTGCCGTTTAGTGTTCAGTAAGATGCGTCCAATCAACACCTATCATAGCTGTCGACAACCAAACAAGATCAATTGATAGAGGCTGGCAGAGTATTGCCAGTACTGTTACACTATGCCACCGGCATGTCCTGTGCAGGCACGTCAGGTTCATCTGTGACCGACCGAGCAGGGGGACCCACTAGCAACAGGCTTCCAACATCTTGCTGTTGCGTGTATCCAGGTAGACCCATGCCGCTACTCGAAACATCGAAATGTAAAGTGACGCCATCGAGAGTCCGCGTACGCGTTGCCACTTCGGGATCGCTGACTGTGTGCGGTGAGGCTGAGGTTGTATGATGAAAGACGACAACAGAAATCCCCATGCTCTGCTTGAGTCTGGCCTTCAAATTGAACGGTGATTGGAACTGCATAGTAGTAGAGTATAGGCGTCTCAGTTCTCATGTCGCGCATGTGGTGGTTAGCCGTGTGAGCTGAACTAGTGACGTACGGGAAAAAGCCGTCGGTCAGACGTATAAACTCTTGAAGAGGCTGTCGAGCTTGCGCAACTTCCTTATCAACGCTTTGATCCACCCCTCCGCGGAGATGACGCTCTCCGCCTCTTCTCTCAGCGGCTCCATGTACTAGATATATGCGGCAAGGTTGTATAACGCATGTGTGAACGCCTGCGTCCAACAGCGCCAACGTTAGTCACCACTTCAACCCAGTGACAAGTCGCGTTCGAGACATACCCACTAAGCGTATGGATCGCGTCAAAATCCACGAGCAGCACGTTCTCGACAATCAAAGGCCTCCCGTTCGCACGCGCTTCCTCGAGCACCCACTGGAGCATCAGGATGTCGCACGGCTTGTCGTCTCACTCTGCCCCATTCCCAGCCATCATCCACCGTCGCTCCTGGAGCATCGGCATGAGAGTATTTTTGTTCTTCGACACCATCGGTACCGCTTTCACGATGAGTCTAGGTAAAAACAAGTCACGCCAAGACTCGCTCAGCCGAGAAGGAAAATATGAGCAGGGTGCACTACGTACAGTTTGAGAAGTCAGGGAATATATCAAGGACGATACAAAGACGTCTTTCGTGAAGTTGATGGCAACTTCGAGATACTTCGGATCTTGACCTTGGCACGTCACATTCAACGAACACTAGCATCGGCACGGGCAGCGGGTGGGCACGAGGAGAGGCCAGGGAATCGGGGAGCGGGGCAAGGCGAAGTTGGTGCCATGAAGTCCACGACGGCGGCGGAGAGAGGAATACGCGAAACTCAGCGGCGGGCTGGGGCATGCTCTGACCGACTCGAGGAAACGTCCTACGTGCTCGCGCGGAAGGGTATTACTAGGTCGTCCGCATAGAGGTCCCCGTTCAACAGGACGAACGCGATCGTCGAGGAAGCCGAGGTGGGGTGTGGGCGTAGAGGACAACGCTCCAAGAAGCTGAGCACTCACGTTGCGTGCCAGTGGGATCAAGGTCGAGGCAGATTGTAGTTATTAAGTAGGAGTCTCGCTCCGGCTGCTGGCCGGTGCGATTGTCTGCATCACGTGGGTATAGGCGCCCATCATGGACGGCTCAGGTATATTTGTACTGCGGCCCTGCCAAGTTCCAACGGGTGGCAGTGAGCGGCCCCGGAAGCGAAGTTTTGCCCAACTCAACTGCTGTAAACTCCTCATGTTAGTGAAGATTCCTTTAATATCGATACATTCAGCTTCAAGTTGCACTACTGAATGCCGAGCGGGAGTTCCGCCATCTGGCACATCGCCGCCAACTTCAAGTTCAAGGGCTAGTACGCGTTCTTGTGTGGCTCGACTCGTGCTAAGGGCATGTGTGCTCTATTCATGGTGTCCGGACTACTACCATTTGCCAGGAGGAACCGCATTGTACGGATCGGAACCCCCGAGCTAATCCATCATCGGGACTAAAGGTCGCGCAAACGACGGGGACACTATGATCAGTGAGTAACGCCACGCACTCTCCATCCTCCACCGCTCATATCCTGTGCACTTCGTCTAACGAGCCAGGTGTCAACCTCCTTCCATTTTGCGAGAAGCGAGCTGCGTACAGGCTGTCCCTATACCCCCCAAAAAGTCCGGATCGACTCGCCGCTACGTTCCCAAGCCCCGAACATGTTCAAAGTTGTCAGCTACTGTCACGAGCTTCCTGGTCCTCGGAGAGAATGCGACTCTTGCAGCAAAGAATAAGCCCCCTGACCGGGGGCACTGCTGCCCTGTAGCAGTTCACAGCCCGGACACACCACTTTCGCTCGTCACTCGAGACTTCTATCAGACCATAGCAGGAAGTGGATCGCAGAAATGCAATCCAGAAGCATTGAGGTGATCTCAATTTCTAGGAGTCTGTACCGCACCTCGCGATTACCTAGGAATGGACATGACCTCGACTGTGATGGATAGCCGCGTCCCTATACAGTCCGAAATCATATACCATTCCATCTGTGCATTTACACCTGACCTCGAGTCAAAGAAGCTCAACGTTCACTGGGAGGCAGCCTCTTCGAACTTGAACCTCTCCAAGAGGTAGGTCATCAGAAAAACGTGCAAAGGTCTTAAAGTACCGAATAAGACCTTTAAGAGCTCTAAGACCTACCCTTTACAGTAATTCATGGGCGTTAGTGCACCGCCACCTCAGAGCTCTAAGACCTCAGTTAAGAACTCCTGTTGTTCGGGGTACACAGGCTGCGTATGACCTCCTAAGCCTCAATCAATATTGTGATCCAAGAGGGATAATAGATAGAAAGCCTCCCAAGAAGTTTGGAGCGAAACCGAACGCTGGACGCCGCTGGAGGCGCGGCGCAATTTGGCGGGCGGCGCAATTAAGAACTTTAAGACTTTCAGAACTTGCACGTTTTACTGATGGTCAGGATGACCTTGTACTGGAAGATGGCTGTTGCAGAAACAAGAAGGGAACTCAGCCGCACAATTGGGCGTGTAGGATGAACACCACGCACCAAGCCGATAACCAATGCAATTGCGAGGGCCGTCACTGAAGGCAAGGGTTTTCGCCCACCCGGAGCAGAGCTTCTCGCTCGGAGGAAGGTCCTTCAGCCAGCGCTCAGGTCGGAAGACATCGGGATCTTCCCACACGGAGTCCATACGATGAATCGCGATGCATAGGATGACGACCACCTAGTTTCTACTCGTCAGTCATGCAATACTATTAGCATATAAGTGGAGCGAACCTGGCCAGGAAGGACCGGAATCTGGCTCACGACCTCGCCGTTGGAGAGCTTGACAGGTTCTCCCAGAGGGATGCTGTCGGGCACAGTCACAACACGTTCGATGTACGGAAGGCCAGAGTACAGTCGCAGTCTAATGACACTAGTTGAGTAGTCTCAATCATGGGAGCTTTACAGGCAAACTCACGTCTCTCGCAAGACGGCTTCGAGGTAAGGCAGACGCGCCTGGAAGTCATCATAGGTTGGTTCACCCTTAACTGCTGCCAGCTCCTCATGTAACTTTGCTTGTATCTCAGGATGCCGAGAGATGATAAACTCGGGGCTGTGAAGACAAAGATTAGATCCGACTAGAGTCGAAGCAAGATCTTCAGTCAGTAAGGAAAGACTATATTGCAGCAACGAACTGTACCTAGAGTCGAAGCAAGACTACAAAGGATCAAGTAAGTAACTACAAGTTAGAGGTAGATATAACGAAGTACTCACTCTTCAGTCAGTAAGGAAAGACTGAAGAGGGAGGACGCAATCTGAAGTCCTTATATACTACAGAGAAGTGTCCATGACTAATCGAAGAGTGGTTAGTCACATGTACCATAGTGCGATGAATAATACAACGACGAAAGAATTGCGACGTATCGCACCATAGGATGAGTAATAAATGAGTAAGGCATAGACCTGTCTAGACCATTCTGGAGTAGTACAGATTGTCCTAGACAGTACCAGAAGAGTCCGGAAGCATAGCTATAGTACACGAGCAGA
>NW_006766901.1:88194-90813 GCF_000275845.1 Dichomitus squalens LYAD-421 SS1 | reverse complement strand
CCTTTCCGCTCAACGGCTCCGCAGGAGAAGAGCCGGCACGATGCATTCGGAAGATAAACGACATGGCTAATGGTGGTATTGACCCAACCAGAGCCTTCGACCCATGTACGGCCACGAACAGTGCCTTCACCGGGCGCATAAAGCGGCGAGCCGGCTGCAGCAGTGCCGAAAACCATTGGAGAGGCAAACTCCTCATAGGTGTCAAAGTCGTCGAAGTAAGGAGTGATATGTTCCGAAGCACCTGAGTCCATCAGCCAAGTAGTCAACCGATAATCGTCCGAAGACGAGCCATAGAAAGAAGCGGAGATTGATTGCGAAGCCTCAGCGGTAGTAGATACTAGTACATTGGCTGACGAAGACTCATTGACGGTAGCGTGCGAGTGATTATTCGGTGGTCCATTGTCCTTTCCCTTGCCTTTCTCGTCCTTCTTGTTCCCCCCACCCTTCGGCTTCTTCTCAGGATACTTCTTCCAACAAGAAGATTCATCGTGAGTCTTGCCGCCGCAGTGACCACAAGGGCCTTTCTTCTTGGGCTTGTTCTGAGAAACACGAGTCACCGAAGTGCGGTTTGCCATACCCGTCTTTTGGATGTTCTCGTAGGCGAGGGTCTTCTCGCGAACCGTTTCGACCTTCAGATTCTCGAGCTTGACTGAGGTGAGAAGGCCAGAGATCAGGTTGCGATAGGACTCAGGAATCTTGGACAGAACTAGCATCGCCTGAAGGTTCTCAGAGAGCTCGAGCTTACTATCCTTGATTTCCTTGAGACGAGTGACGAGTTGGTCGAACTGGTGCTGGATGGGCTTCTGGTCGTTCATGCGGTCCGAAGCAATAAGGCTTTCAAACTTGTACCAGACAGCAGCGGCGTCGGGAGTGCCGAAGTTGTCCTTGAGTGCTGTCCACATCGCATTCGGTTGCTTGGGGTTGCCAGCATCATCTTCGAGGAGACGATGGAGCGAACGATCGACCTTCATCATGATGATACCCTGGGCCCACTGTATCTTAAGGTTGTGCTCCTTAAGCGCTTCAGCATCGTCAGGAGTAGTTGGTGTCGAGTTGGTGACGTTCCAGGAACCAATCATGATGAGATAGCCCTTCATCTGCGCAGCCCAGTTGGGGTACTGGTTGATGTTGGAGAGGGAGGAGAGAGAACTTGAGTCGACTTTGTCTGACATGACGAGGGAATGGAGTAGGAGATGACGATCAAAGAAGTTGTCCGGTTGCGATGGAGGTGGAGCGCGAAAGAAAGAATCGAAGTCTTGCTCAAGATAGAAGAGAGGGATGGATACCGGGACTGGCGTTGGAGGCTCTGAGTCCGGTAGTCCAAAGGCAGCAGCGCGGATAAACGGTTCAGTTGTCTGAGGATCGGAGCAGAGTGCGAAGGGGAAGCTCGAGGGAAAATCTTCTGGACTAAGTGGTCCTGAAAAACGATTGGGACAGATTTCCTCGTCGCACTGGCGCCACTCTGCAGTATCAAGCTCGTATGCTCAATCACAACCGTCCTCAAGGTCGTAGATGTGAGATAGACCTTGACAATCAAAAGGAGGTTCTTCTTCGGAGGATGTGGAGTTGATAGCTTGTTCAACTTCCTCGTCCGAAGAGACAGGAGGTTCCGCTGCTGTTGTCGGATCCAAAACAGCCAGGAGATAGGGAAACCCGATGTAAGATGGAGAGCCACGTGCGAAAGCGATGAGATATGAACACCTATTGAGGCAACCAGGAAGCAAGCAAGCTGGAGATGCCTACAACCCGGGTAGAAGTCGCCAACTGTGCCCAAGAAAAGCTAGCTAGGTACGTATGCAAAAGGCTATCGTAAGGAGGGTCCACACGGTTGTCCTCCGGTCGTAAGGTTACTGACGACCCCAGTACAAGTGCTGGCGGGCGCAAGTGCGTGGCCTGGCACAGGGATACCTGAAACCCCGTACGCCTCGAAAGCGCAATAGGGTGCTACACGATACTAGATACTAGACTAAAAGCGCTCACAGGCACAACTGTGCAAAGTCACCGTGGCAGCAGTGTCGGCAGGCACAGTCAAGAGTTTGGGATAGTGGAGGGGATGCACGGGCAGAACCGAGTGTCGACAGAGATGGATGATGGGTGCGCGCAGGGATAAACATCAACACAAAACTTTGCTTGTATCTCAGGATGCCGAGAGATGATAAACTCGGGGCTGTGAAGACAAAGATTAGATCCGACTAGAGTCGAAGCAAGATCTTCAGTCAGTAAGGAAAGACTATATTGCAGCAACGAACTGTACCTAGAGTCGAAGCAAGACTACAAAGGATCAAGTAAGTAACTACAAGTTAGAGGTAGATATAACGAAGTACTCACTCTTCAGTCAGTAAGGAAAGACTGAAGAGGGAGGACGCAATCTGAAGTCCTTATATACTACAGAGAAGTGTCCATGACTAATCGAAGAGTGGTTAGTCACATGTACCATAGTGCGATGAATAATACAACGACGAAAGAATTGCGACGTATCGCACCATAGGATGAGTAATAAATGAGTAAGGCATAGACCTGTCTAGACCATTCTGGAGTAGTACAGATTGTCCTAGTCAGTACCAGAAGAGTCCGGAAGCATAGCTATAGTACACGAGCAGAGAGTCCCAAATATGGTAA
>NW_006766901.1:75443-88174 GCF_000275845.1 Dichomitus squalens LYAD-421 SS1 | reverse complement strand
CAACGAACTGTACCTAGAGTCGAAGCAAGACTACAAAGGATCAAGTAAGTAACTACAAGTTAGAGGTAGATATAACGAAGTACTCACTCTTCAGTCAGTAAGGAAAGACTGAAGAGGGAGGACGCAATCTGAAGTCCTTATATACTACAGAGAAGTGTCCATGACTAATCGAAGAGTGGTTAGTCACATGTACCATAGTGCGATGAATAATACAACGACGAAAGAATTGCGACGTATCGCACCATAGGATGAGTAATAAATGAGTAAGGCATAGACCTGTCTAGACCATTCTGGAGTAGTACAGATTGTCCTAGTCAGTACCAGAAGAGTCCGGAAGCATAGCTATAGTACACGAGCAGAGAGTCCCAAATATGGTAACATACTACATAAGCGACTACAGCTAAGCGCTAGGAGATGCATAGCCTCGTGTAGTCCGGACCGGATAAGTCCAAGTTCAACAAGAGAGTTCGTAAATAGTAAAACCCAATGTCTGTGTGGTCGTCTCGTGACCAGATACGCTGAAGAATTGTCAGTAAACGCTGCTCAAGCAGACGCGAAGATCGTACATGAATGTGGATATCTACACGCTTCGTCAGCACCGTGAAGACTTTGTGCACCTGCAACAGCCCGTACCTGCTCATGCAACTCTTCCTCAGAGATGTCTCCAGCAGCATGTGCAACCACTGTGGACGAAAGTCAAGCCTTATTGAGGCACCGAGGATACTAAGTATACTCAACGAAGTCTGCTCAGAAGATCTTTTGAGGCCTTAGTATCTCCGTTCTACATGATGTCTTGATTGCGCCGAATCAGCTCGCGTGCTACGCCCGTCTGAGGAATAGTGAGGTCGAGGACAATGCTCCATTATGCCACATGTAACTTTACAGTGACTGCCGAAAATAGTGCACCGGCGCTTCGCGCGAATGAAATCTCTGTACGACGGACGACCTGCGCTATGTTTTGGGCTGCTTATTATACATCTATGTAGCCACACAAGTCTTGATATCATGCAAAGACTCTCGCGACAAACGGCGCAGGATTGCCCAGGTTATTTGAGTGACATTGGACAGACCCCAAGTTAGGGGTACGTATCAAGGTGGTAACGAGCGACGAAAGTTAACCATAAGTCTACAAAATCTCGATGCTAAGCCTAGTAGCATGTATGCAGTCCATGAGCAGCCTTGAGAGCCTCAACACAATGGGGAATGGAATCGTACAGCTTCTGTATATAACCAGTATCAAGCCCATACCATTTCTCCTGCAAGGCAGCCCATAACTCATCAACATTCCGGGGGAGAGGGGAACGACGGCGCACACGGCGGTCTAACTCCTCCCAGACATGCTCAATAATGTTCATGTCAGGGGATGATGATGGTCAAGGGAGTAGGATGATGTTGTGATCCTCAAACCAGCGGGTGGCAAGACGAGACATGTGCTTCCGATCATTGTCTTGCTGGAAGACAAAGCAGCGTGTCGCGGCGACTAGGCGCGTGGACTCGGGTCGACGTTCGGCGACGACCCCGTGGGCGAGCGGCAAGGAGCCGAAAGGGAAAAGAGAGAGGGAGAGGGATAAACGTGACAGAAAACTCGATGAGGGCAGAGCAGAGGTCGGCACGAAGGCACGAGACCTACGAAAGCTAGTCTTCACGCAGACAGCGACAGATTAGTCCCAATGACCAAGTTATACATTAGTACTCGAAGGGAAGTACAAAACTATGGTCACTCACCTAGTCCCAATGACCAAGAGGTCGAGATGGGGACTAGGGAGCGCCTAAGGGGGTCCTTATATACTGGAGGGGCTGCTTAGCAACCAAGGACAAGGCGCGAGAGCGAGGCAGTGAAGATGACAAAGAGAGAACAAAGGGCGAGAAAGAAAAGGCAAGGGCATGGCGATCACGGGAACGTAGCATGCGGGTGTGGGAACGTATCTACAGTGTCCAAACTGGGATGGGCTAAGAAAGGAAATGGTCCAAAAATGGAAGGTGGGCGTCAAGGGGAGGGGAATGGGCGGCAAAAAGGGGCGTCTGTCCAACGTCCGTGACAGTCTTTTGCCGGCTCCCAGCTGTTCTGGCCTTCGTCGTAGCCTTTCCACTTGACCAGGTATTGGAACTGGTTACGGTACGTGCGGCTGTCTTCAATCTTTTCGACCTCGTACTCGAGTTCCCCTTCGACTTCGACTAGTTCCGGTGGGGGCGGAAGTATGCCGTTGACGTCATTGCCCGTCCAGGGTGTGAGGCGGTCGACGTGGATGACGGCGTGTCGGTTCTGCATGGAAGGGGGAAGTTGAAGTCGATACGTGAGTTCGCCCGTGCGTTCCAAAACTTCATACGGCCCAAGTCGTCGGGGTGCGAGCTTGCGACTAGCCTGATGGATGGTGACGTCCCGTGAATCCATCCAGACACGGTCTCCAGGCTTGAACTCGTGGGGTTTTGGCTTGTCGCGCTTAAACGACTCCTTCATGGCGGCCTTCTCCATCCGAAGGGCTGCCTCCGCGTCCTTTCGTACTTCACGCCACAGTTCCAAGCGCTTGTCTAGCCCCGGGAACTTGGTGGGGGCGCCGATGGGTACCGTGAAGTTAGGCTGGTAGCCATAGATGATCTCGAAGGGGGAGACTTGGAGTCCGGAGTGGACGTGGTTGTTGAGCACAAACTCCGCGGTCGGCAGGTGGGCCACCCAGTCGTCCTGTCGTAGGTTAGAGAAGAGCCGTAAGTGTTTCTCTACCTCCTGGTTTGCCCGTTCGGTCTGCCCATTGGACTGGGGGTGGTAGGTGGTCGTGAGCGCATGCTGGATCCCAAACTTCTCGTACAAGGCCTTCATGAAGCGTGCCGCAAACTGAGGTCCTCGATCGGACACCACCTTCTCCGGCACTCCGTGGAGACGGAAGATCTCGCGGTAGTGGATATCGGCGACTCCCTCTGCAGTAACGTCGGTCGTGGTGGGTAGTACGTGGACCTGCTTGCTGTAGTGGTCGCTGTAGACAATGATCGTGTCGTATCCTTGTACCGGGGGAAGTCCAGTGATGAGGTCTACTCCCATCGTCTGCCAGGGGCCTTCGGGTACATTGTGGGGCTGGAGCGTGCTTCGAGGATGACGAGGGGCTTTCCGGCGTTGGCAAGTGTCACAGCCTTCGACGTACTTGCGCACAAACGCGTCTCGATGCGGCCACCAATAGAGGCGGCTGACCAGCTCGATCGTCCCGTTCCGTCCAGGATGTCCTGCAGTGATCGCGTCGTGACACAAGAAGACGACCCGTTTATGAAGGTCTTTACCAGGGGGAATGTAGAGCTTCCCATGCCGGTAGATAAGGTCGTCGTGCACTTCCCATTCCAGGAGTCCGTTTTTCAGCTTCTGGGGGCCCTTCTCCTTGAGGATGCGGAGAGCCTCGACTACTTCCAGGTCGAGTACCTGGGCATCTCGAATCTCCTGCTCCAGGGTGCTCGTGTCCGTAAGCGTGGCTGACAGGGAGACAAACCGTTCCGGTCCCAGCACGATTTGATCTCTGTTGTCCTCCGCATCCGTAGTCTGGTGGGTCGGGAGGCGAGAGAGGGGATCGGCTTGGGTGTTCGTCTTGCCAGGCTTGTGCGTAAGACGGAAGTCGAAGCGGCTGAGGTATAGAGACCATCGAGCCTGTCGACGGGTGAGGTTCCGCGCGGTACGCCAGTACTCCAAATTACAATGATCTGTGACGATCTCGAAGTGTTCAGGGAGCCCTTCAAGATAGTGTCGCCAGTCCTCGAGAGCACGGATGATCGCGAGCATCTCTCAGTCGTAGATCTCGTAGTTCCGTTCCGCTTCAGCCATTGACTCAGATCGGTAGGCCACTGTCTCAGTTTTCTCGTGCCACGTGACCTAGGGGTCATGTGAACCAGGACAGACGCCCACCTTTACCACGAGCAACTCGTATCGGAAAGTGGAGGAGCCAGGATCGAACCCAGGACCTTGTGGGGTCCAGAGCGCCCATCCTCACTCACTGGCAGGTGACTCACGCGTCAGCAGGGGCGCTTACTCATCGGAGGGAGCCCGGACTTAGCATGACTCAGGTATCAGTCATGAGGACATCATGTGACAGGTCAGGAGGCAGGACATGAGTCAGCAGACTCTGACCAAGCAGGGACAAATAGATACCTGGTCTGTGCACCGTTGCATTTGTATAAATAGTAGGGAGTCTGAGGCAGGGAACCTCAGACTTGATCTTCTCGTCGATTCCCCATCTCCTCTGTAGGTAGCTAGCAGCCCTACCTTCTACTGCCCCTTCTAGTCTAGGGAATTCACATCTTTGCATCATATCTTGCTGTGTCACTTGTGGTTGCTTCGCTCTCAGCACCAACCCCTTCACCAGTAAGCTTTGTCTTTGTTTATCTGGTGGCACAGCACGTTGGCTGTGACAGCCACCGGGTGCCAGAGGTCGTTGTCCAGCTTCTGCAGCAGCACTCCTCCGGTCGCGAAGCCAGAAGCGTCCACCTCGATCCGCGTGGGCCGAGCCGGGTCCCAAGAGACCAGCACGGGCTCGCTCATAAACGCGTCCTTGAGGGCTTGGAAGGCCAGTCGCTGCGCGGTTCCCCAAGTCCAGGGGACGTCCTTCTTGATCAGGTTGTTGAGCGGTCTCACGAGCTTGGAGAAGTCCCGGATGAATCGACGGTAGAAGTTGGCAAACCCTAGGAAGCCGCGCAGGTCGCGCAGGTTCTTGGGGGCTGGCCACGCTGTGACGGCCTTGACTTTGACCGGGTCCATGGCCACCTCGCCTTCGCGGATGATGAGGCTGAGGTACTCTACCTCCGTCTTCTCAAACTCGCACTTCTCCGGTCGCAGGTAGAGGTCGTGTTCCTGGAGTCGTTTCAGCACCTCGTGGGTTACGGCGCGATGCTCTTCGAGGGTGGTGCTGAAGATGAGGATGTCATCGAGGTAGACAGCAACCTTTCCTGCGGTGATCAGATCAGCGAAGATTGAGTTCATCAAGGCTTGGAATGTAGCGGGGGAGTTGGTGAGTCCGAACAGCATGACTCGCGGTTCGAATAGGCCTCGATCGTGGACTGTAAACGCGGCCTTCCACTCGTCGCACTCCTTGATGCAGACGTTGTGGTAGCCCCAACGGACGTCAAACTTGGTGAAGTACTTGGCTTGGCGCAGGCGACTGATGATGTCCGACGCGAGGGGGAGAGGGTACCGGTTCTTTACTGTGATCTCGTTGAGCTTGCGGTAGTCCTGGACTAGATGGAGCTTGCCATCCTTCTTCTTCACGAAGAAGACCGGGGACACCATCGGGGACTTGGAGGGGACGATGTAGCCTTTTCGAAGGTTTTCCTCGAGGAACCGATCGACCTCCTCTTGCTCGTTAGGCGACATCGGGTAGGCCTTGGAGCGTAGAGTTTCTGGGGCGTCAGGTTTGAGGTCAATGGCATGGTCGTACGGCTTGTGCTCTGGAAGGCGCTCCGATTTGGTCTCAGAGAAGACCTTTGAGTACTGTCGGTACTCTTCCGGGACGATCTCCTCGAACGTGCGTTTGGGCTTGTCCTGGTTGGCCTTCTGTGCGAGTTCCATGGAGTAGGTGTACCCGGCGGCGCACCACAGCTCCTCGGTCGTGTCCTCCAGGACCTTGGTCTTCCACCACTTTCTTCGCTGCACCCGGTTGGCGGCGATCCGCTCAATACCAGGTTTCCATTCCGCCTCGGCCTCCGTTTCCTCCGCACCAACCTCCATGGTGCCTTCCTGCCAGTTGATGTCCGGGTTGACCCTACGAAGCCAAGGTAAGCCTAATACGACGTCTTCGGGGCCCAGGTCTGTAACTAAGAACTCGAGCCATTCCGTGTAGTCGCCCATAAGTACTTGTAATCTAATGTAATGGGAGATGCTGCCCGCGCTGTTCTTGGAGCCATCAATGTTGTAGAGGGGAATGTCTCTAGCTAGCCTATGTAAATAGACGTTGTTCTTCTTTACGAAACGGTGGCTGATGAAAAGGGCCGTCGCCCCACTGTCTATCATAGCTGCGGAACGTACACTACGGTTTCTGCCCTTAAGTAGCACACTGATGCGGAAATGCGAGCTAGATGGATTTAATTCGGGGATGATACACGAACTAATGCTATCGTACAGGCAGGGGTCAGGGATCTGGGGAGGCGAAGAGTCCGTAGTCGTACTGGAGGGCACCGCTGCAGCAGCTTTCGCACGCGCCCGCTCTAAAAAGACTTCTGCAGGGAGGCAAGCTGGTCAGTGAGGGCCTTCTGCTGCTCCATGAGCTGCGCGATGAGGGCGTTGGTTGCTCCATCATCTGCAGACGTTGACGTCGACGCTGCAACTTGGGGCTCCTCAGGTCCCTCTTCCGTGGCGGCGAGCTTCTGCGAGCGGGGCTTCTTCAGGAACTTGTCCATGCACACCGTCTCGCAGTGCCCTACGCGGCGGCAGTAGTTGCAGATGTCCCTGTCGTGGCCACCGTCCTTCTTGACGTGCGCCGTAGACCCGCAACCATAGCACTTGCCGCGCATGAGGCGGTTGAACTCTTTGCGCGTACGGGTCGCGTCAATGTCCATTGCGTTCGGGTCTCGGGCAGGCGGCGTGAAGGGGGTGGTATGCAGCGGAACAGCCGGCTTGGCCGCGGTGGTGGTGGTGGTGGTGCGTCCGCGCTGACGATCCCATTCGGCACGGCGTTGGCGGACACGGACGTCGATGTCGGAGAAGACGGTGATGAGGTCCTCCAGAGAAGCGATGGGCCTTGCCGTGTGTACCAACTCGTCCTTGATGGAGTCCGCAAGGTGCTCATAGAAGCGGTTGCGGAGGTCGGCCTTGGAGTAACCCGTGCGGGTGGAGAGCTCGTTGAACCGGGCGGTGTACTCCAGAACAGTCATGGAGCCTTGCCACAACGTACAGAGGTGTTCCTTCGCATCGACCACCTCGTCGACTGTCTCGAATCAGGCCTTAAACTGGGTGCGGAACTCCGTCCACAAGCCTTTGAACGGGGTGGTGCCCTGCACGATCTCCTCCATCACCGGAGTGGCCCAGAGAGCCGCACTGTCCTGCATGAAGGAGAGGACTGCCCGAATCCACTGGTCGTCACGCGCGCGCTGATTGCGTTGCCTGTGGCATCCACGTGGTTGAGTGTTGATCCTTGGGACATGGCCCAGAGAGTGAACGCGGCCAGGAAGCGTCGTGCTTCGCCCCCCTGTTCGCCTTTGAAGGGAGAGGGCTTCTGAACCGCCTTCAGGCTGTTGGCCCCAGTGGTCGAGTTGGTGAGCTGCGCCATGGACTGAGTGAGGAGGTCATCGATTGGAGTAGTACCGTCATGGGGTCCGGGGGTTGTGTTGCCGTCTGGGTGCCCAGTTGGGCCTGCTGGGGGTTGTTGGCGGGGCCTGTCACCTGCGGTTGTCCGCCTTGTTGTCCCATGATGGGCGGAGCGGATGGTGGGCAAGTTGGGGGGAGGGTAGGGGATGGGGGAAGCGCGATGAGTAGCGCTACTTCGAGCTCGTCAGTCGGAGTACCGGGGATGGGGGATCGAGTCGTGGGCGACTCAGCAACGGGGGAGTCAGGAATGGGGATGAATTCGTCCATAAAGGCGTTCCAGTTGATTCGAGCAGGGCGGTGATGACGGTTTAGGCAGGGGTGTTGCTCACACGGTTCCCAGTACCAGAGTCCGTCATCTGGGTCCTTCCGTCGGTGACAGTAGTCTTGGTCTTCTGTGTCCCACACGTGAAGTCTGCCGGTGCAGTCCAGGGTGGGGGAGACAATGTAGCGGCGGCGGGGACACTCTTGTTCAGAGCGTCAGCACCGGGGGAGAGATCTCGACCTAATGTCGCGGCGACTAGGCGCGTGGACTCGGGTCGACGTTCGGCGATGACCCCGTGGGCGAGCGGCAAGGAGCCGAAAGGGAAAAGAGAGAGGGAGAGGGATAAACGTGACAGAAAACTCGACGAGGGCAGAGCGGAGGTCGGCACGAAGGCACGAGACCTACGAAAGCTAGTCTTCACGCAGACAGCGACAGATTAGTCCCAATGACCAAGTTATACATTAGTACTTGAAGGGAAGTACAAAACTATGGTCACTCACCTAGTCCCAATGACCAAGAGGTCGAGATGGGGACTAGGGAGCGCCTAAGGGGGTCCTTATATACTAGAGGAGCTGCTTAGCAACCAAGGACAAGGCGCGAGAGCGAGGCAGTGAAGATGACAAAGAGAGAACAAAGGGCGAGAAAGAAAAGGCAAGGGCATGGCGATCACGGGAACGTAGCATGCGGGTGTGGGAACGTATCTACAGTGTCCAAACTGGGAGGGGCTAAGAAAGGAAATGGTCCGAAAATGGAAGGTGGGCGTCAAGGGGAGGGGAATGGGCGGTAAAAAGGGGCGTCTGTCCAACGTCCGTGACACAGCGGGGAGGGATGCGATGGTCGTGAAGTGTACCCAAGAGGGACTCCTCGAGAATAGCGACGTACTTCTTTGCATCCATGATGCCATTGATGCTGTGAAGACGTCTGACTCCACGCGATGTGATGCACCCCCACACCATAACACTTCCTCCACCATGTTTGACCGTCTTCTTCATGTTCCTGTCCAGAAAAGCCTCCCCATCTCTCCTCCGACACCACTGCCTCCCATCCAAGCCAAAAAGATTGAATTCCGACTCATCTGAGTAGATGACCAAGCACCGCTCTGCATCGCCCCATTTGCTGGCCTCCTCCGCCCAGGTTCTCCGCTGCGCCACAACTGAATGGCTAAGGTACGGCTTCTCCCGACGTGCTCGTCCATGCAGGCCAATCTCAGAGAGACTCCTCTGGACAGTGCAAGGGCTGACGGTGGGGAACAGCTGTCACTGGACATCACTTGCATCACGAGCCGTACCCCTTGCCAGGAGGATCTCGGCATGACGAAGGTCACGGGGGGAGAGGCTGCGAGGGCGGCCAGGCTTTCGGGGGTGAAAATAGACGTCCTGGGCCTTTTTGACTATCTTGTAGTTCCGTGAGGCTGTGGAAGCATTGAGGCCGAGGATAGAGCCGATTTCACGGAAGGACTTTGGCTTGCCAAAGCGGGGGTCACGGAAAGCCAAAATGCGAGCACGTTTGCTGGGGGTACACACTGTCATAGCAACAGGTGTGTAGACAAGGATCTTGTGAAGCGAGTATTAAAAGGATATAAGCGTTAGAGGTCGTGTCGTCGAAGATGTTGAAGAAGAGTTGCGCCGGTGCCCAGTGCCAGCGCATACCAAATTAGCGCTGAAACATGTTTCTGGCCAATTGTGTAAGCATTGTATTGGAGTTGATATTTATCATCCCAGCACTATACTAAGGGACTCATAGGAATGTATATAACTGCATTTATTCAGTGGTACACTTTGTAGATACGGCGGTACAGCAGGATTTCGGTCGCACGAAGCGCCGGTGCACTATTTTCGGCAGTCACTGTACCTTGATGGCGACTTTTGCTAGGCCCTGGGACTGAATGGCAGCAATAGGCAGATCGTTCAAGATGGGAAGCGGCGGAGAAGCATCAAGTCTGTACGTATCGGTATCCCGATATTCAGTGGAGTCGCATACGGAGAAGCCAACCGCAAGTGAAGTCACATCAAGAAACCAGCGTATTTAGCGGCACGAGAGACACCGCGACGTCTCCCGCCTAAGATCTGCTTGGCTTCAGGACTATTCCCGGCTTGGAAGTCATGTAGAAACGCCTGAAGGATTGCTGAGTAAAGACGTTGACTGCAAGGCTCACGCCGATGCTTACAACGCGTCCTATAACGTTGAGTCTGGTAGTAGAACGTTAGTTTATGTGATTGCTGACGCCGACTAATACATACGTTGCCTTGGACGTCCAGTCGAGGATGTTGACAGGCTTCTCCGCTCCGGACTGCACATGGCTAATGAATTGGTCTACGACCTCCAGTGCGGCAACTCTCACGTGGCTCGACATGGGCCTTCACATTCTCAGGTCTAGGAGTGAAGTAATTTGCCACTCGTGGCTGCGGTGACTAACGAGGACGCACGACAAAGACAGGCTGACTAGCCGGCGCATCCGCTTGTGCTCAGCCTCGCCCTCCACCCAGCCAAGGCCCTTTCCTAGAAGGCGAGCCACACGGGGGTGCACAACCCTGCTGTGATCTATAATGCGAATCAAGATGATATACAGCGCAATGGCCACGAGACACTTACGATAGTCATATATCTTCTTCTGTAGGATATAGGCAATTGAAACCGGATCGCTCAACACGAGCTGTTGGCAAAGTGAGATGATTTGAGACAGCTATCCAATATGGTGTTCTTACAATGTTGCCTGCCTGCTTGAGCATTGAGCCAACACAGTCAATGTTACGGAAGAATGAGAAAACGCACCCCAAACGCAGCTTTGATGCGATAGGTCAAGCCCAGCTCGCTCTTCCATTTCCTGTATGCTTGGCCTGGTTCATTCATAAATACATCCAAAGCAAGGTTCAAAGTACTGACTGGTACAGGAAGGGACTGGATCAGACTTGCGGCGAAAGGCTACGGAGAGCCGCCAACCAATCACAGGAACGAGGGTGACAAGCACTAGCGTGGACTTGAGCAAATCGTTCAGGAGAACAGCCATGGTTTCCACCAGTGGAGGGGAAACTGCGAGAGGGTAAACTGCGATGAAAAAGAGCTGGCTGGCTGTTTAACGTGGAGGGACACTTACACGAGATAGCGCCTAGCAAGAATCAAAATGCTGAGAAAACAGCGCTTGCTGTTGGTGAACGGCTCACATTCTGCCCATCGGCGGGATGCCTGTTCCAGTACTCGTGAGCCCACACAAATCAGGTACCTAGTACCTCCCTGATTGTGATGGTCAGCTCATCACTTCTTTTAGGGTCACAAGGCACCTGTTATCGGAGCAACGCCACGCTCTCCGGTCGGGATTGCCTTGAAAGCGGGCCCCAGTAGCGCGTATAGATGGTGCCAAATGGCCTTCCTCCTGAGATTCTGCCAATCAAACTGCTCCAAATCTGTCTAACGTGGGTTCCGAATGAGCTAATGCCGGCACGTCTAGAGGGCTACTATCATGCCGTCCTTGCTAGCCTCAAGGCTATGAATCACCAAGGTGATACGTGACAAGTCACTAAGCTCCGTATTGGCCACCTTGTCCTTCAAAGCACATGCTTCTGTTCGGGAAGTGTTGGGTTGTCACAGAGAACGGTCGCCATATGTAACAGGATGCTTCAGAAGGAGGGGTTCCCATTTTTGTACAGCTATGGTGCGGTTCAACTAAACACCACTTTTGAACAGCCTTAAGCACGTGCCTGAATTATCACGTGACGTCCCTGAGCTTGGGGCTCAACGGCGCGCCACTGGTCGTCGAGAGGTTGCATAGGCCGACATACATGTTATAGTCATGTACATAGTCGTTCACGGATAGGGATGAAGTATCTTATCACAACCATAACACTTTGCTACACCGTGGGCATATCACGATGGTTTGACCCTTCAATATGCCAAAACCATGTGAATTATTGTCTGAATGAACTCCGCCTGAAGTAATCGAGACCTGGTAGAAATATGCGGACTAGTGACTGCTTGTTTGAAGCTCAGTAAATCACGGATGAACTGTTCAGATTGTTTTGTTAGAGACCTAGTGTATATCCATGCAGAAATCATTCAGAATGCGGAGGGTATACTGAATGGTTGATTAGCAAATGAACTCTAATATAATATTTCACATGGTCCAAAGGTTTCAATACAATGGGAGCTCAATGTGATCGGATTTTGGCTTACTAGATTAATACCATTCTATCACAGATCTTTCAATCATGGGAGATATTTAATCAGAGATTAATCGATCACCTGCGAATCAACCATTTGTTACGCTGAAGTACTAACACAAGTCTATCCAGACTTATCACGCAGACTTATCCAAGTACGCGGTGTAGCACACAGGGGAGAGAGTATCGCGCAAGTCCCTAGATTGAGGGATATAGGGATACAGGAGGTAACAAAGAGGAGAACAGAAGTGGGGAGCCTCTACCGACTACAGGCCTCCTTATATACTATGGGGTACCGACCGTATTAGGAAGGGAAAGGTAACCAACCAAAGTGGGGAGGTATGAGGAGACTGTAAAGGAACACGTCTGGTCGAGGCTAGGCCCAGTATAGTACATGACCTAGGTCAGGGTCCTGTGATATAACCGAAAGGGGATAGAGGCGGGACAGGGTCCTAAGTCTAGGTCAGGGTCGGGTAATGTAACTGAAAAGGGAAAGGGGCGTGACAAGGGTCGGGGTCTGGGTCAGGGTAAAGTAATGTAACCGAAAAGGGAAAAGGTCAGGGTCGGACTCAGGGTCCGGTCATATAGAGTAAAGGGGGAATATTAAGGGAGAGGGCCGGAGTGAGGTGTTGGAGTATGGTCACGTGCTTGCCTTACTGCTTTGGGCACGCTTTGCGAACGCTTGACGGTGGCACCAACGCCACTACGCCTTCTGTCTCGGATCTACATTACGATAGTCTTTATGTAGTACATGTATATATAGACTCCCGCGGCTCCGCTGTAGAATCATCTTCTTTCCCCACGAACTTCTACAGGTTATGAGCCCTGCTCTGCTCTAACCGACCGATCTACGCCACCACTGCTGCTATATCTGGAAACTTTCTTGCTTCTCTCGCTTACCTAATCTTGCTCAACCATGTCCACCGAAGCTTTTCTCGCGCGCGTACGGATCGAGCCACTCACCGGTGTTGAGGACTGGCCGTCGTGGAGGGTCCAGATGGAGGACCTCCTATACGAGGCGAAGCTGTGGGACTACGTTGCGGGT